>NC_086319.1:122920526-123108026 GCF_036172605.1 Pelobates fuscus
TATGGGGAAATGAGCGATGCTGGAGGTCCTCACACAGCGTTTTCTGTGCTATGATGCAGGAAGTGCCCTCTAGTGGCTGTCTAGTAGACAGCCACTAGAGGTGGAGTTAACCCTTCAAGGTAATTATTGCAGTTTATAAAAAACTGCAATAATTACACTTGCAGGGTTAAGAGTAGTGGGAGTTGGCACCCAGACCACTCCAATGGGCAGAAGTGGTCTGGGTGCCTGGAGTGTGTCTTTAATTACAATTTGCGGGACCTGCCTGACAACCCAGGCCGAAAGTCCAGGGAATTTAATTTGAAAAACTGAAACGCAAGCCTTATATTTGACTCTGTAACTTTCCAAGACACCATAAAACTTGTACATGGGGGGTACTGTTTTACTCGGGAGACATCGCTTAACACAAATATTTGTGTTTCAAAACTGTAAAATGTATTACAACGATGATATTGTCAGTGAAAGTTATGTTTTTTGCATTTTTCACACACAAACGGCACTTACACTGATAATATTATTGCTGTAATACTTTTTACTGTTTTGAAACACACATATTTGTGTTTAGCAAAGTCTCCTGAGTATAACAGTGCCCCTCATGTACAGGTTTTATGGTGTTTTCAAAAGTTACAGAGTCAAATAAAAGGCTTGCGTTTCTGTTTTTTTACATTGAAATTCGCCAGATTGGTTACATTGCCTTTGAGACCGTATGGTAGCCCAGGAATAATAATTACCCCCATGATGGCATACCATTTGCAAAAGTAGACAACCAAAGGTATTGCAAATGGGGTATGTTCAGTCTTTTTTAGTAGCCAATTAGTCACAAACACTGGCCAATATTGGCGTTCAAATTAGTTTTTTGCATTTTTCACACACAAACAAATATTAACGTTACTTTGGCTAGTGTTTGTGACCAAGTGGCCATGTGTTGCGGCCGTGTCCCGCGCAGAGTAGGCGCGGGGGGGCCCACGGATCAATTTTCACACCGGGGCCCCATGGATCGTGTGTACGCCACTGCCCCCTGAAATCAATGCAAGGTCTAAGATCACCTTTTTTAGACACAAAGAAGAATCCAGCAGGAGAAGAAGTCCTTCTGATAAACCCTTTTTTTAAAATTTTCGTTTATGTATTCCTCTAACACTAGAACACTATGTTCTCTTTAGTGGATAGAGGAGATACTGTACCTCTCGTATAGTTTGGCACTTTAATTGATAGCAATGCCCCCAAAACGGTCAAATTCTAACGTCATGATGCCTGCGAGCATGCGCCGCGTCATAAAAAGGGGCAGAGCAACCACGGACGGCGTCTGAACGGCCGAGATCAGCGGAAGGAGTGAGGGAAGTGTCCCTATCAGGTGGGAGAAGACCCACAGGCTGGATCTCTGTCTATGCAGTGGCAACAGGTACCCTGACACTAACTAATTAAAGGGACAGTATAGCCACCAGAACAACTACAGCTTAATGTAGTTGTTCTGGTGAGTATAATAGCTCCCTTCAAGCATTTTGATGTAAACACTGCCTTTTTAGAGAAAGGGTAGTGTTTACATTGCCCTTAGGGACACCTCCAAGTGGCCACTCCTTGGATGGCCACTTGAGTGGCTTCCTGGCTCAGGGCTGCACAGTAAGCAGCCCTGCCATTCAGCGTCCCCACGCTCTGCATGGAGACGCTGAACTTTCCTCATAGAGATGCATTGATTCAATGCATCTCTATGAGGAGGTCTTGATTGGCCAAAACAGCATTTGAGCCAATCCAATGCTTTCCCTATGGATTGGCTAAGCATTGGATTGGCTACAAATCAGCCATTTTGATGACGTCATAAAGTAGGGGGAGCCAGCGCCTGCGGACTCGTGCAGCGCTGGAAATAAGGTGAGTTTTAAACTTTTATGGGGAGGAAAAGGAGGGGCAAGCCACCTAAATGGTGGGTTAAACACTATAGGGTCAGGAATACATGTTTGTGTTCCTGACCCTATAGTGATCCTTTAAATAAAATGCCTTACCAATTATCAATAGGAAATACAACCTTGTTAAATCTAAAACCTTTTCCTAGATGACTCTTACCTTTAAAAGTAATTAGAGGGGGGCGGGGCCTAACCACAGAGCAGTCGCATGGTGCTGCAGCTCCTGCAAGCTTACGCAAAAACAATCGAATCCTGCTGAACAGAACCTGTGAACTGACTTCTTTTGGATCCTGGGTGAATCGGGACATCGAGCACCAAGAGATGACACCTTTCCTGAGGTTTTACGCTTCGGTCCTGACCACCCAGCTAATGAGGCCTACACACGATGCGGACATGGGGGAGACGGCCGCTCTCCCACCGCCCCAACGCACTTTAAGGCACAGCTGGAGCCACCGTTCCCACCCCTATGGACCGGCGGGGGTTATCCCAGTCACCACAAACCTGGCACACAAAGCTACATGGCCTTCAACTGATCACCAACGCTGGGGCCCTGAGTGCGCTGAACCCAGCAATATGGCGGCTACAAAATCTGGGCCCACACTTACACAACCCCAACCTTCAAGCCTGGACCTGATTTTTCAGAAATTTTGGGCCTGCCTGGAACAACTCCTTGCCAAGTCCTCCCCTGCCCACGGAGCAAAGGAAGAGATAAAGGTGAAGAGGAGACGGAGAGGCCAAATCCCGGGTAAAGCATGCTCACCTACGCCCGCAATGAACGCTGTATACCCACCTATGCCGGAGGTCCTACGGAGGTTTCCTCCAAAGCTTCAGCCACAACGCCGGAAGCCCGCCCGCCCACCCGCCGCTGGCGGCGGCGAAACACCAGGGCCACCTGCAGCGCCCACACAGGGAAAGACCTGGCTCACATAGATGCCCGAGTCTGTGGCACGCAGAAGCTGACCCGACATGAGGCCTGGGGCCGGGGAGAGGTCCCTTCTCCCTCACAACCTGTCAGCAGCATCTCACAACCTGTCAGCAACATCCAGAGCTTGCACGCTCCGACCGCCACACGAACCGCCAAGGGAATTGACTGAAGCAGCGCCTTGCACACCAGACCCACACGCAGACATCCGAGCACCTTACTAGGACTGACAAACGGAAAGGACTACAGAATTGCAGCTGAGTATCGCCCATTATACAAGCGGACACTGACTAACCGATCGTCGCTACTTACCAAAGCACGCCTCTCCACAACTAGGCTATACTCCTCTCTTTTAGCTTAGGGGAAACTCAGCCTGTTATCTACCCCATTGAAGACCACTTTACCGGTAGTTGTCTCGACTATAATGCTGTGTGGGTGCTCCTAGTTTATGGCACTCAGGTGCACCTAGCCAGCCATACCTTGCAAGCGAGTTATACCTTTGACTATCCTCATGTAAAACTCAATTTCTTATGTTTATGCAGTACTCAGTAGGCAAATGTTTAAATACTCAGAGATAGATCTGTTGCATGCATCACTCGAATTTTGCCTTACATATATATGTGCCAGCACAGTCATTCTCTAGAACTTCTAAGTACTTATTCTTCTCACAGTCTAGCTAGTTTCAATCTTCTGTAATCTCTCTTTTATTTTATTTAAATCTTCATCAAAACTGTTATGTAATTCCAGAAAACAAATCGTTAATCTTTCTACTTAGACTTGTGCATATAATCCCACTATACCCGAGACCCTTCCTGTCAGCACATAGACGTACACACAGTATATTGTTGAACCAAACTTGTTATAAATATAAAAATGTGCAAACGCTCATGCCACTACCTAACTCTTGTGAACCTTTGAAACACGCTGTTGTGGCGAATGTGATAACCTGTAACCACCTGCACAATAAAAATAAAGAATTTAAAAAAAAAGTTATTAGAAAAATTGTAGACAGTTGAAGAATCAATAAAACAGAATATTCCCAGAATATCTACTTATATACTTTGTAGGAGCACTTAGAAGCAGCAACCAAGCTATATTAGTCAGCTAATATCTACAACCCTTATATACACTCCTAAAGGCACCACCCCCTAAAAATGTGACACCTGAGTGGGCCTGTGCTTATTTACAAGCAATAGCAAACAACCAAACTAATTAAAGCAAATCCCCTACCAATTATCAACAGGAAATCAAACCTTGTTAAATCTAAAAACTTTTCCTAGATGACCTGTAAAAGTAAAAAGAAAAATCTTAGACAGTTGAAGAATCAATAAAACTATCTAGAATATCTCCAAATACACTTTGTAGCAGCTCTTAGAAGCAGCAACCAAGCTATATTATGGTTATTTTAAAAACAATTGAAAATATATATATTTTTTTTAAATGTAAAATTATTCAATAAAAAGTATTTAAAAGAAAATAAGAAATTAGTTATTGTAAATGTTCTGGAATTGGCCATAGTTCAACTTAAAGCATTTACTGTGACAATTCCATTGACATCACAGTGTGTCATGATGTCATTATCAAATGTGAAACTATACATTGCCAGGCAGATATACTTTACTGCATTCATTGTGAGACTTCAGCAACAAGCTGTACTCATTCCTGGAATTTCTTGTTTACTGAGTGTGTTGTGCATATTATTATTATTATTATTATATGAGAATGGCAGGCTTAGCCTTATTGCCATTCCTTCTTGTCGTGTGGACCTTTCTTGGAGTTGGCTCCACCTATATAATCTCTGTGATTTTAGGACACAGTAAGGCTTTTCTGCCCTTCATAAGGTAAACTATTTTACTGATGTTTTATATTAGAGATGATTTAGTGGAACTGCAGCTTTACTGTCTGAGCTTATTGAAAGAAGCAGACATTTGTGTGACATGTAGATGTGTGAGATTTCCCATTAAGCTTTATTACATTTTATTTTTCTCCTAGTGATGGTGGAGTTCACTACCCAGAGAGTAGAGTATTTACTGTTGTCCTAACTGTAAGCGCCAACTGGGGTAAGTATCACCAGTTCTGCAGGAGTCTTTATATAGTTACTAAATGTGTCTGAGATGCTAGTGGGGATACAGATTTCTGTGTTGAGGCTCCAATTAGACCCTCTGCATCTCACAGCCACATAGACTGTAAATTCTCATCTTCCAGACACATGGTTATCATGCAATAACTATTCTAGGATATTTGTATTTACATGTGATTTATAATCCTTTAAAACTATATTATCTCCATTTTACTATCATAAGATATGTATTGGTAAAAACCTGTAGAGACGTATATTTTAAACCAGTTGCAGTTACCGGTATTTAAAACTTTTCTCACTCAAAACATGTTAAAATGGGAGAAGTGGATATCTTGGTAAATGTATATATAGTGGGCCATCAAACTGGTCACTATAATAATTTTTTATATTTTTTTAATTCTTTATTTTGATTGTGCTTCATTTGTTGTACATAGTGATTGACATGCCTGTGGTGTCAACAATTCTTCACAAAAAGATAATAGGAGCATGACAATTGTATACAGCACAGTTTTGTATCTTTTTTTTAACAACTAGTCATTGCTAAAGCATTATACTGAGTCTGTCAGCTAGCGTATCGTGTGTGTATATGCGCTGAAGGGTCTCCCTTTGGCCGTTGAAGACCTGGACTGTCACACTCGATACTAAGTGGTAAAAGTGTTGTCTGGTTTGTTTGCCACTATAGCGGTCGGCTGTGTCTAGTGAGGTCAGCTGTGTTGTAGTATTGGTTGTTGGGTTGCTAGCCACATTTTTACATATATGGGGTGGCACCTGTCTGTCAGCTGGTTGTGGGGGGAAGGTCATTGTGGCTGTCATATATTAGGTCAGCTTGCAGAGCCATAGACTTAGAAATCAAGTTAAGTAAATTGAACATCATTAAGTAAAATAAATGGAACATCATTAAGTAAATGGAGAGGTAATTATTACTAAAATATAACAAAAATATAAACCGCTGAGGGTAGCCCAAGTATTTAAGTCCTTGCGTTAGAGGAGAAAAGGTGAGTGCACTTTGAGTTGGCCTGCAGTCCTTTCCTAGAGGGGTGGTGTAACTCTTCAGGTCAGTGCGTTGCAAGGTGGTGCCGCCGTTGCTCTTGGTATAAATGGCGTTACCCAGTCAACCAACCACCTCAGTCAGGGTGTTGTCGATAAGGTTCCATTTGGCAGTCCCAGCTCGCTGAGTATGGCAGAAGCCTCCGAGAGGTGAGTGAGGGAGTGTGTCTTGCCATCCTTCTCCGCTAGGAGCCTGTACATACCCCATTTGTAGGGAACCTTGTGGTCTCAGAGTAATTGGGTGATTGGGCGAAGTGACTGTCTTCACAGGATGGTGTGGCGGGACAAGTCCCTATAGAAGGTGAGGTGGTGGCCCTCAAAATCAACAGCAGGTGTCTTCCTGGTTGCTCCCAGAATGATCCCCCTATCAGAGTCCCAGACAATTTTTTTCAGCACGTCTTTGGATGCCTCTTGAGGAGCTTTAGGTGCTTTAGGCAGGTGAAAATAATAGTCTATTGCTACCTGTTTCGACTGTTTTGGTGATAGAAGCGTCGTCATGAGCCGCCTGAGATAATGAGGCATTTCTTCGGCTGTGACGGTTTAAGGGATCCCCTTGAGTCTTACGTTTCGCGCCCTTGTCTTGTCCTCCAGGATAGCCAAACGGTTAAGTATTGCCGCATTGCTCTTCTGGACCGTGTGCAGAACTGAATCTGTAGCAGATTGTGCCACTTTCACAGTCTCCATATCTGCTTCTGTGCTGGCCACACTGGTGGCAAGTTTGGCTACCTCTTCTCTGACCACCGCCACATCTGCTTGAAACATTGCCCTTATCATTCTGCCGCAGCAGCGTGGTGAATGGCTTGAGGGATCTTCTCCAAGCAAGTGTGCTCCCAGTGAGGTCTGCATAGAATGATAGATCCATCTTTTCAAACTGGTAAGGTGAGTTTTCCTTGGTCGCCGCCACTACCGCCATCTTGTCTTTGTGGCGTTGAAATCGTATGATAAGATTTCGGGGTGTCTCGGCGGGTGCCTTAGCTGGTTTCGGGGCACGGAAAAAAGTCCAACTGCGCTGTCTTGGCTTGTCGTGGCGGTAGCAGGGCCGTTAACAGGCACCTCAATATGTGTGGCATTTCCTCCGCAGGAGTGTACTCCGGGATGCCCCGGATTTTGTATTTATTGGCCCATCTTGCGTCCTCGAGTGCCGCAAACTGGCGCTCGTGCCCTTCATTTTGGCTTTTGAGGCCTTGTACCTCCAGTTGCAGAGCAGCTATTTGTGAAGCGTGGCCGGTGGATTCTGTCTCCCGGGCTCCGATTCTCCCTGTTAAGCCATGGATGTCAGCCCTGAGGGAAGCTACGTCCGATTGAAGGGTTCGTTGGAGATTGGCAAGCAGTGATTTGAAAACTGCCGTAGTCACTGGCGAGGTGTCTGCCCTCCGGGTCGCTGGCCCAGGCGCTGGCTCCAGGGGGAGATCTACAGCTTCTTCTCCTGAGGAGAAGTCATCTGAGAGTTCAGAGAAGGTCTCCGGGTAAGCGGCCATTTTAAGTGTTTGGCGTAGCAGTTCAGCTATGTTTGGGCCCTGTCTCGGGTTATCCGGCTTGGGCTTCTTTGATTTACATCCCATTATGTTGGTCCGGTATCGGTTGGCCCAGTAAGCCGATATATTGCCGGTTAGGTGGTGCCAAACTTGTGAATTTGGTAAGTTTGAGTCTGATATTGCAGGAGCTCATGAACCATGCAACTTTCCAGCTTGGCTCCGCCCCTTGAAATCTATTTTCATGTCTCAATCGGTTTATTGATTTAGTTGCCAATGAGAACTATTACAATCAATACACAATATTCTGCTTCTGAAGAAATAAGAGAAAAGAAGAGTTAAAATAGCGACTTGTATGATTACTAGATGAATACTGATGCATGGGCCACACAAGTAACTATAACTAGCTGTAAAGGCTAGAAGAACAGCAAGTCATATAATCCTCTTTCGATATAAGGTCCGGTTGGGGTCAGAAATTGTGTTCGCTGGTGGCTACTATCATCAATGAAGTCTAGATGAAGTTGCTGCCAGTAAGGACAGCTGCCTCTTGCCAAAATATAACCAATAGAACCCCTGTGAGGGTAATAGAATGCTAACTTCCCTATATGGCACATTGAGCTTATATGATAACAAGAATTCCTCTAATATGTATTATATGTAGGAGGGAGTGAAAGTTTGGCTGGAAATACTGTTTGGTACTGTTTGGTATGATCTGTGTTCAGTGTTTCATAATATTTATACAGACTGATTTACTTTCCTATAAATCATTCATAATCCATCTCTTTCCTCAAGTTATTTCTTCAGAACAGTTTCAATCTCAGAAGAAAAACTCACTGTGTTTTGGGATTTAAAAAAAAAAACAACTCACAATTGTTGGTTTGAAAGTCTGCCATTAATTCTTTTAATTTGATTTTAGGAATCATTACAGTTTATGTCATGTTCAGATTGATGCAGCTGAGAAGCCAGATAAATAACACCAGCTCATCATGTTCCAACAAGATCCTTCTCGTCTTTGGTTGGCTATGGTGCTTTGGGATATTGATTGTTGGGTGTTTTCAGGTGGGTAATAATGTGGCAAAAATGTTCACTGTTCTTGGAGTAAATTCTAAACATGTAATAATTAAGATTTAACCAAATGGCAAGCTCATTGAATTTAAAATTACAACAACACAAACTCACAAGTAATATTTGGTCATTGATCAACTAATGAGGAATTCAGCTCAGTGTGCAATGACTAAGACCAGAAAATATATTTCCCATAGATTTGTTTGATAAAACCTTATTTATTGCAAAAATGTAATCTATTATTGACCAGTGAACTCAATCTTCATAAAAGGCTGAGAAACATCTTGATCAAAAGCCAAAAAAAAGATAACTACTTTGAGGAACAACTATGAATAAAGATTGTACCATTCTCAAAAATGGCCACAAGGTGTAGCTACAGTATTGAATAGCTGTAGGAATTCAGTCCTACATGTTATACAAAATGGGTTATCACCTGCATATCTCAATTGGACATTGAGTGGTCTTTCCTGGGCACAGAAAATAATATTTCCACAACTACCCAGAGTACTAAGCTTAAGAATTGTAAGAGCTATTTGCGAGTACACTCAGTGTTTGGCTGATGTGAGGTATTCTTGAAGAAGAGTCATAGTTCTGAGATATCAGGTTGTTGCAATAACTCCTGGAGGAACTATTTAGCAGGGAGTCAGAATCCCTAAAACTGGGACTAACCACCTGTATTACACACATACTCTGTAATTCGTTTCGATCCGAATATGAATTCAGACGAATTTCGGACAATTCGGACATTCGGGTACTTCCAAATGTCCGAATTGCTGAAGTGCCGAATTGCCGAAGTGCCGAATTGCCGAGGTCCCGAACTTCCGAAATTACCAAATTTCCAAAGTGTCGAAGTTCCGAAGTGCTGAACTGCTGAAGTTCCGAAGTGTCAAAGTGCCGAAGTTCCAAAGCACAGTAAAGGGGGAACCTATTGCCCCCACCCACCGCTCAGGCCCCCACCCCTGAGCGGCATGGGGGCCCTAAAAAATGTCCCCCCCAGCTGACTAGGGGTGCCCAAACCCCTAGTCACCCCCTCCCCCCCAATAAAAAATTTCCCCCTACCTACCCCCCTCACCCTAAAAATAATGAGGGGGGACCTTTAACTAAATACCTGTAAAACAAAATAAAACTTACCATTCGATGTTTTCTTTCTTCTAAAATCTTCTTTTTTCAGCCCCAAAAAGGCCAAATAAAAAAAACAAAATAAACGACGCAATTATAGAAAAAAAAAAAAAAAATTTAAAAAATTTAAAAAACGAGCGGCAAAAAAATGAATGTTAAGTTTGGTTATGTTTTGGAGATTTGTAAAGGGTCTCTGGCAATCCCTCCACCACACCCAAAATGAGTTTAAAATTCCCAAAGCTAAAATCCATTCCATCTGTAGATACTTTTTCCACAACACAAAATCCATGAGTACTCCACACTGTCATGTTTTGCTCTATATTGCCTTTCTTTTTCCCTGTTTTGGTTTCTTGTACTGTATTGTGCTGTATTCTCAATAATCGTGAATGATTACAAAATTTATTTAAAAAGGTTATAGCAAAATGCACTGGGTGAGCTGCAGGGTGAGGAATAGGAGGAAATGGGATTGGAGTTTCCTTTCAATTTGTAAAAGTTGCATTCTGTAGGTATGACTTCTGGATGTGTGGTTTTGGTATAAGGTGGGACAATTCACTTTTTTCCAGGTTTTCATATATTTTGTTTTGCCTTGTATAAAATGAGAATCTAACCTATATGTTTAATATTTTGTCTTCCAGTCGCATACATACGTAGTGATCCATCTTATTGGAGGGGCACTTGCATACATGTTTGGTACCATGTATATATTTTGCCTCACTTTAATTGAAAAAAAAAATAATCAAGGCATCAGTAATACCATATGTCTAATAAGAATGGGACTATCTGTCTACAGTCTGTTATTGATGCTGCTTTGTATCCTTTTTAACACGGTTTAATTTGTAATTGATTGTATTCTATATACAATTCAACACAGGAGACATAGGTGGCAAAATAAGGTTAATAGGGTTGTGGACTAAATTTAATTAACCCCTTAACGCCGTTACAGGCTTCTATGCCGTCCCACTTTAAATGGTCTTTAAAGCCGTTGTGGCGGCATAGAACGCCGTAATGGCTTTGAGCCCTGGAGCGCCTGGGATACTTACCTTCCTGGCGCTTCGCTTCGGGAGGACTGCCTGACAGTCCAGACAGCCCTCCAAGGGCAATTCAGGCCCCTGGGGGCCATGTGATCGCGCTCAAAGAACGATCACATGGCAGCAATAGCTATATATATATATATATATATATATATATATATATATATATATATATCAATCATATATATATACTAAGTCATACTTAGTCTATTTTAATGTTAATATAATGACATATATTAGTATTAAAATACACTTGGAATAACATTACATATATTTATATATAAGATATATATATTGTATAATATGGCCCCCAGCAGCACCCCATTTAAGCATGTTTAGGTGAGTGCAACCATCCCCCCATGTTTCCTATATATATATATATATATATATATATACACATCTAAATATAATTACAATAATAAATAAAATAATAAAATAAATAATTTAAATAATAAAAAATAATTTAAACAAATGATATATACATATATATGTAATCTTATTCTAACTGTACTTTGATATTAATATTTATATAGGTAGTAAAAAATACTTAGAATGGAATTCACATAGAATTTAACATATATATATAAAAATTCTATGTGTATATTTATGTAATCTTTTAACATAATTATGTGATTTTAGTAATTAAAATTAAAAAGAAAGTCTAGAGAATTTAATTAGCAAGCACTATATTTAACCCTGCAACTTTCCAAGAGACCATAAAACTTCATGGGGGGTACTGTTTTACTCAGGAGACTTCGCTGAACACAAATATTAGTGTTTTAAAACGGTAAATTGTATTACAACGATGATACTATCAGTGAAAGTGAAGTTTTTTGCCTTTTTCACACACAAATGGCACTCTCACGGATGATATTGTTGTAATACATTTTACTGTTTTGAAACACTCATATTTGTGTTCAGTGAAGTCTCCCGAGTATAACAGTACTCCCGATATACAGGTTTTATACTGTATTGGAAAGTCAGAGAGTCAAATATAAGGCTTGTATTCCAGTTTTTTTCACATTGAAATTTTCCAGATTAGTATGACAACCCATGGTACAGTATTGCAAGTGGGGTAGTCCAGTTTTTTGTTTAGTAGCCACTGGCCAAAGTTAGCATTTATATTAGTTTTTTTCATTTTTCACACAAAAAACAATATGAAAGCTAACTTTGCCTAGTGTTTGTGACTAAGTGGCTACTAAAAAAGACTGAACATACCCCATTTGGGTTGTCTTCTTTTGCAAATGGTATGCCATCATGGTGGCAATTCTCATTCCTGGGCTATGATACAGTCTCAAAGGCAATATAACCAGTCTGGCAAATTTCAATGTGTATAAACTGAAATATGTAACGTGCTATGTTTGACCCTGTAACTTTCCAAAACACCAAAAAACTTGTTCATAGGGGGTACTGTTGTACTCGTTAGACATCGCTGAATACAAATATGTGTATTTTATTGCTGTTTTATTGCTGTAAAAGCTAACAGTATTATGACATTCACAGTTAAGTTTTTTTTTTTACAATTTTATTCATATTAAATTATATTTCATATAGAAATAGTTGATATGATATGAAAGCCCTGTTTCTCCTGAACAAAATGATATATAAGTGTGGGTGAATTTAATATGAAAAAGGTAAATTACAGTTGAACAGACATATAGCGCAAATTCCAGGTTTTGTTTACGTTTTGTTTTGATCAGAACTTGTACAATTGCCTCCGTCTTCAACCCCTTAAGTACACAGCTTCAGAAGCTTGTCTTACCCTTAAAGACACAAGCAATTTTTTCATTGTTTGCTGTTTGTGTTCAACTGCAATTTGCATCTCGCTCATTTATTGTACCAACACATATTATACACTGTTTTTTAGACGACAAACAGGGCTTTACTTTGATGTGACATATACATATATAAATTCTCATTTATTACGAAAGCAAAATGAAAATAATGCAGGGAAAAATTAATTCCCCCCCCCCCCCCCAAGTTTTGGCAATAATAACATGTGCATAATATGTCCAGATTTGCAAAAGCAATTCAACATCAATTCATTTATGTGTCTTGATTTACAAAATGCATAATGTGTGTAGGATTTCAGTTTATTTTGAAAGTTACAGGTCACAAACTACAAGGTCTAAAATAAAATTTCAATGTGAAACAATTTTAGAAGTTGGTATGTTTGTCTTGGAATTTTAATTCCCATCACAGAAAACAAAATTGCCATACAAAAGTATATATTAATATAAAGTAGACATCACAGGCTATTTATCTAAGGTTATTTTGACACTTTTTACGTAGTAATTTCACTGCCAATCTCTGCTAAATATTGGAGTAAAATTGTGTTTTTTTTCTCTATTTTGGCATATACACATATAACAAGGTTTTTGTAATGTGTATTTCGTAAAGCTGGTGTTTGCTATTCCTGTACAGAAACTCATATTGTGTTCAGCTACATCTGCTGAGTACAACGATACCCCTTTGCCACTATTCTGTGTCAGCTACAATGCCATAAATGAGACCAAGGTATTTCAGTTTCTATAGTTGGAATTTTCATAGATGGTCCTATATCTGATTTTGTGGCATTATAGCAGTTTGACTGTTCAAATCACCCCACAAAGACCTTCCATTTGAGAAAGCAGACACTCCATGGTATCTTTTTAGGCATATATTATACCTTTACTTGCCACCATTTTTTGGCCAATTTATTTCAAATTATGTGGTGAGAAAAAAACAAAATTTTTTTACATTCATGTTGCAGTTTTGCTGGGAATGTCGCACATTTGATAAGTGCCACTGTCATTAATTCCCCCGAAGTATGCTCACAGTATGTTACAGAGCTGTAAAAGAGACCAGTCAATTTCAGATTTTTAAGTGTGAATTTTCATAGATGGTTTTGATGGGTCCCTATTCTATTTTGAAATATTTTAGCAGGCTGCTTATTCCAAGTACCCCAAAAATACATACTATTTCTTAAAGAAGACATCCAAGGGTATTTCAAAAGGCATATTTTAAACCTTAACGTGGGATCATTTGTTTGCTAGCCTGTACCAAGTGTAGAGGTAATATGCATTTTTCCCCTTTTTAAAATGTCATTTTTACTTTTTAAAAGTTTTTTTTAACTATTAAACTTTTTTAAAACTTTTAACAACTTTTGTTTTACTATTTTAAAACTTTGTTTAAACTTTTTAAAAGTGTTTTTTACTGCCGCAGTTGTGGCAAACTGAGGTTAATTTTAGTATTGGACAGACATTTTCCGTCCTGGGTCCTTATGGGGAGGACTGCAATGATGAAAAATGTAGGTCTAGCGTCTTTAAGGGGTAAAGAGGCTAATGATGGTTTGTTTTGTTTACTAAACAGCAAACTGTGGTCACTTCATAATCAATTTCTACAATTTAGGCTACAACAGCTACACAAGTTGTAATTAAAGATAGATAGATAGATAGAGATATTTTAAATGTCATAGTTGACTTCCTTAAGATAACATGCTTGCAGTGTTTTCATGCGTCATATATGGGCTCGTGAAAGGTGAAATTGGAAACCCAACTGTAGAGGTAACTTTTACTAGTATTTCACTGAGAATCTACTTAACAATATTTATTTTACTTTATGTAATCCCAGATAATTACAAGCAAGTTTCTTTATTAAAGGGACATTATAGCCACCAGAAAAACTACAGCTTATTTGTTCTCTTCCGTTTGTTCTGATGAATATAACCATTTCCCTTCAGAGAAAGTGCAGAGTTTACATTACAGCCAGAGGCGGCTCTAGACTTTATGAGGCCTTAGGTGAAACTCAAACATGAGGCCCCACTAACAAAAGAGTAAATAAAATAGAGTTGCAATACATGCATGCTGTCACATATACACATTGATGCACAGTTTACCTGTGTATGTGCCTGAGAGTGTGTCTGACAGAGAGTATCATTGTGTGTGTGTGTGTGTGTGTGAATGTATGTCTCTGTGAGCATGTTTGCGTTTTTGCCTGTGAGCATGTATGCGTATGGGGTAGCTGCTTGAAGTGTGTTGTATGTATAGGGGTCTGCCTGTAGCCTTTGTGCATTGTAGACTATGAAGGAAACTATCTACTCTTAATACTGGACACTATAATTGTATTGAATTTTAACCACTTGCATATTTTTAAACTATGTATCTCTAACCACTATTTCTTTGTCATTGTATCTTAACTGGGTGTGCTTGTTCTTTAATATATGTATATGTGTGTATATATATATATATATATATATATATATGTATATATATATATATATATATATATGTATATATATATATATATACATATATATATATATGTAAATGTGTGTGTGTGTTTGCTGATACATACATGCATATATTCTGCAGTTTGTCTTGTCCTGCATGCTAAGGCTAGTTGCTTCCTGTCCTGCTCATCACTGGTTTGTTAACTTAAATGTTATTCAACATTCTGCTTATCGCTAAAGACTTTCTCTGTTATTTTTGCTCCCCCCCCCTTATTTTATTGATACCCACCCAAATGTCTTGCTTGACCAATCCTCACCTCTTCTGTGCATCTCCATTCCATAGCTTTTATTGCAGTCCTGTTTTGACCCTATCATCTCTGTCTTCCACAGTCACAGTTTTAAAAGACCACTTCTATCAAACCTTGACATAGGCACTGTCGTTATTCGGCAGGTGTTAGTTTAAATTACCTTTAATAAGACTCGGACACCAGTTATTCTGTTGGAGTATAACGTCCACAGCTTTTATTAAATCTTAAACAAATTAACAAATTTAGGGTCATTGTCATTTCTGACATTTCGTTACTATCCCCCCATACAATACCCCTGACAATGACCCTAGCACTTAAACAATAAATAACATTTCAATAACATTTAACTTATAACACACGGCCTACCAAAGAGGCCCCAACCAAACGTTACTGTAGGGGTGTACCCAGACACCCCTACCCCCTAGGTTCGTAGCCACCGAAGAGCTTGAACCTACCAACACTCTTATCCACCTGGCCTACTCCGGCCTAGGCCTTGGCCTATCCACTTCCAATTCCAGCCAACTTCCGACTTTACCATGCCCTGTTCCCGCCGCTGTGACCAAACGGGAACACAACCAAACCTAAAGGGAGGGTGGGTGGGACAAAGAACAGGTGAGTGAAATTCTGTTAAAATGGCTCCTCTCTAAGATGGCCGCTATTTAACTTGCTCTTAGACCACCCCCACGCTGCATTACCCTAAGCCCACCCCCAAATCTTTACCCTGCCCACTCTCTGGCCCTGTCAAGGCCCACTCCCCCTCTGCGTTGTTCCGTGGGCTTCATGACATAGGCACTGTCGTTATTCGGCAGGTGTTAGTTTAAATTACCTTTAATAAGACTCGGACACCAGTTATTCTGTTGGAGTATAACGTCCACAGCTTTTATTAAATCTTAAACAAATTAACAAATTTAGGGTCATTGTCATTTCTGACATTTCGTTACTATCCCCCCATACAATACCCCTGACAATGACCCTAGCACTTAAACAATAAATAACATTTCAATAACATTTAACTTATAACACACGGCCTACCAAAGAGGCCCCAACCAAACGTTACTGTAGGGGTGTACCCAGACACCCCTACCCCCTAGGTTCGTAGCCACCGAAGAGCTTGAACCTACCAACACTCTTATCCACCTGGCCTACTCCGGCCTAGGCCTTGGCCTATCCACTTCCAATTCCAGCCAACTTCCGACTTTACCATGCCCTGTTCCGCCATAGCACATGCCTTGACCCCTTAAGGACATGCGCGACCCCCACTACACAAAAACAGGGCCCTATCAATACCTTCTTGAAAGCCCAGGTTCAGTATGTCAATCCCTACATCTGACAAATGAACCCCGTCCCTCCTGAAATAACCGGGCAACATGCCCTCCAACTCCTTGTGTCGGACAACTACACCCCCCAAACGCCTAATAAATGCTGACATCGCCCTATTCACCTTGCCCCTGCAGCGGGCTACCGCAGCCAGGTCCCTAGCGTGCCTCCACGCAAATCGGGGAACTATCTCTGACCACACCACTACAATGCCAGGGACCAGCCCCACCAGCCGATCCATGTCCCTCTTCATCTGCCTCACTAACTCCCTCTGAGGGACGAGCCCTAAATCGTTCCCCCCGCCATGCAACACTACCACATCAGGCTTTGCCCCCCCATACAATTTCCTGAACAAAACACTGCTCAAACCTTGCCAGTTAAATCCCCTAAAACCAAACCATGAGATCGCCACCCGCTCCCGAGGAAAGCCCAGCTGTGTTCCGCTCCTTCTAGCTGCAGCTCTCTTCTGTGCCCAATACACAAACGAATGGCCGATCACCCACACTGTCCAACCTGAAACGAAACAAAAGTTAATACCACGTCCTCCAACTCACAGTCCCATTACCAACACCCACACCACTCCGTTTATTTAACATTCACTTTTTTTTTTTTTTTTTAAAGTTTTATTTCACACCAACCTGTCGGGTCTCACATACGATCGGAAACGCAAGGATTCCCATCTACCAATCCTCTTAATCCTATCGTCACCCAAACCTAACCTCGCCGCCTCCGTTGCGGCCCCAATACGAAACGAATGAGTACCGAACTGCATGGGCTCCAGGCCCAACCTCCCCAGACCTATCCGGAAGACCCTGGTAAACTGGAAATGTGACAACGCCGACCCGTCAGCGTGTATGAAAAAACAGCCCTTACCCTCTGGTCGGAGCGCCAAATAACTTGCTCCCCGTAGCACCGGGCACACCTTGGACCCTGGCAACCCATACAAGACCACCGTGCAGCCCTTTCCAAAAACGTCCGTTTTTGACCTGCACAGTCTGATACTCACCCTGTCAGCATAGATCCCCACATCTTCTTGTTGCAGACCCCCAACCCCCGCCTTGTTCCCACTCACCAGTTCACTGACCCGAAAAGCCCCAAAAAAGGCCCACACAAATGCACCTGCGAATAATTCAACCTCAAATGGCGAGCGGCATATCGAGGGCAGCAGCTCCACCAACCCTTGAAGTATCCCGAAGGACACCGGCCGCCTCGAGTCAGCCGTTTTCTTCCCTCTCCTGAAGCCCTTGATAACCTGCCGAACCAAGAAATGTTTAGTAACATCTTCCCATCCATTGAACTTAAATAAAAACGCCAGGGCCGACATGTGTCTGTCGACCATGGCCGGAGAGGCCTGCTTAACGAATAACTGGCAAAGAATCCACAACAGAACATCCAGTCTCCGCTCCACGGAAAGCTCCCCCCCTACCTGATTCACCGTCTCCTCCCACACCTTCCAGACCTTAACATACGCCGACCAGGTGCTTGGCGCCAGCGACTTCCTTATGCACTCCCCAAGCAGGCCATCCCGAGTTGCCACATTTCGACTGGGCACGCCCGCCCCACCTTCGTTGCACCAGGAGCCGCTTCCCAAAAACGTTCCCACTGCAAACGAGATAGAGCGTCAGCCACCACATTCTTACACCCTGGAATGTGCCTAGCCTTGAACACAATGTTAGATGACATACAAAGCAAAACCAACCGCCGCAACAAACGCACCACCGGTGGCGAGCTAGCAGACAGGCTATTAATCGCCTGCACAACTGACATGTTGTCTGAATGAAAGGTGACCCTTTTGTTGGCTAGTTCCCCTCCCCAGAGCGATACCGCCACCACCACGGGAAACAGTTCCAGAAACGCCAGGTTTCTGATAAGTGGGGATGACAACCGCACGTCCGGCCACCCCTCCGCGCACCATTCCCCTGCCAAATAAGCACCAAAACCAATACTGCCCGACGCGTCTGTAAACAACCCTATAGCCTCAGACGACACAGACAGCTCCCTAAAAAACACCGTCCCATTAAAGTTGCTCAAGAAATGATCCCACACCTCTAGGTCCTCCCTCATGTCAGTGGATGTGATCTATTTGGATTTTGCCAAGGCATTTGATACAGTTCCACACAAAAGATTAGTGTTCAAACTCAAGGAAATCGGTCTCGATGGAAATGCTTGTTCTTGGGTAGAACATTGGCTTAAAAACAGAATACAAAGAGTTGTCGTTAATGGTAAATTTTCAAGCTGGACAGAGGTGGCAAGTGGTGTCCCTCAGGGGTCTGTTCTGGGACCCCTTCTATTTAACATTTTTATAAATGATCTTGAAGACAGCATTGAAAGTCATGTTTCAGTGTTTGCAGATGACACAAAACTTTGTAAAATAATACAATGTGAGCAAGATATTACTTTGCTGCAGAAGGATTTAGATAGACTGGAGGACTGGGCACTCAAATGGCAGATGAAATTTAATGTTGAAAAATGCAAAGTTATGCACTTCGGCGTAAAGAATACACAAGCAACGTATACCCTTAATGGAAGCGAATTAGGGATAACAACACACGAAAAGGACTTGGGAATTGTTATAGACAACAAACTATGCAACAATGTGCAATGTCAATCAGCAGTGGCCAAGGCCAGTAAGGTATTGTCATGCATGAAAAAGGGCATTCATTCTCGGGACGAGAATATCATTTTGCCTCTCTATAAATCACTGGTAAGACCACATATTGAATATGCTGTGCAATTTTGGGCACCTGTTCTAAATAAGGATATCATGGCACTAGAAAAAGTGCAGAGGCGGGCTACAAAATTAATAAAAGGAATGGAACATATCAGCTATGAAGAAAGGTTAACAAATTTAAACCTATTTAGTTTAGAAAAACGTCGCCTGAGAGGGGATATGATAACATTATACAAATATATTCGGGGCCAATACAAACCATTGTGTGGAAATCTATTCACAAACCGGACTTTACATAGGACACGAGGCCATGCGTTTAGACTGGAAGAAAGAAGATTTCGTCTAAGGCAAAGGAAAGGTTTTTTTACTGTAAGAACAATCAGGATGTGGAATTCTCTGCCTGAAGAAGTGGTTTTATCAGAGTCCATACAGATGTTCAAACAGCTACTAGATGCATACTTGCAAAGACAGAATATTCAAGGATATAATCTTTCAATGTAGGGTAATAACTGCTTGATTCAAGGATAAATCTGACTGCCATTCTGGGGTCAATAAGGAATTTTTTGTCCTAGCTTGTTGCAAAATTGTGCTTCAAACTGGGGTTTTTTTTTTTTTTTTTTCTCTTTTGGATCAACAGCAAAAAACAGGTGTGAGGAAGGCTGAACTTGATGGACGCAAGTCTCTTTTCAGCTATCTAACTATGTAACTATGTAACTATGTCGGCAGACACCCTAATATAGTGAGACGGCCGCCTCGCCCCGCTTGTCGCCTGAGCTAACCTTCTACAGAATATCCTGCCCATAGGGATGACCCTGCATGCAAAGTTAAGGCTCCCTAGAAGTGATTGCAGTCCCCGCAACGTAACCTTCCTTGCCCCTTTGGCCGTGCTTACCACGTGTCGCAAAGTCTGCAGCTTATCTACCGGCAACCTGCACTCCCCAGCACACGAGTCAATTTGCAGACCCAAAAAACAAAGGCACGTAGTGGGGCCCACCGTCTTATCCGCAGCTAAAGGCACCCCGAATGAATGCGCCACCCGCTGCAGAATCCCCAACAGCTGACCGCACCTACCCGAATTTCGAGGGCCAACACACAAAAATCATCTAGATAGTGCACCACCGATCCCCCCGCCGACTCTCTGCGCACCACCCATTCCAAGAACGTGCTAAACTTCTCGAAATAGACACATGACACAGAGCAACCCATAGGCAAGCACAAATCTACAAAGAACCCGCCCTCGAAATGACAACCTAAGAGGTGATGACAATCCGGATGAATGGGGAGCAGCCGAAACGCTGCCTCAACATCCACATTCGCCATTAACGCCCCCCGACCTGCTCTCCGTACCAGCTCGACGGCTTTGTCGAATGATGTGTAGGAGACCGAGCACAGGTCCTCGTCAATGTCATCATTTACCGAACCCCCTTTCGGGTGCGACAAATGATGAATCATACGGAATTTACCCGGTTCTTTCTTGGGAACCACACCCAAAGGGGATATCCACAAATCCACCAATGGCGGGGCCGCAAACGGTCCCACCATCCTTCCCAAGGAGACTTCCTTCAACAACTTTTCCCCCACCACCCCCGGGTGTTCCTGCACTGACTTAAGATTTGCGCTTACCCCACTCGGACCTTTAGCTTTGAAGGGGATCCTGAAGCCCTCGGTGAAACCTTTCCACAAAAACTCTGCATCGTGCTGACTATCGTATTGCCTTAGCCATGGCAACATCGCGCCGACTTTCACTGGGGACCGCCCCAGCGGTAGTCGCTGTAGCAGCTGATCCTGACGCACCTCCCCCTGTGCTACTCTTACCTTTCTTAAAGCATCGATTGACCCCGTGGCTCCCGCCGCAATCTGAACACTCGTGTCTAAACCTACACGAAGCCCCCCACTTACACTGGCCTTCGTTATACGCCCAGCAAAAACCTTTTTTCGGACCCGCCGACACAGCGCTCCCAGAGGCCGTGCCGGCTGTCCCTGGAAAGGGAGCAGATTTCTGCGCCATCATCAGCCGCATCCATAGCGGAAAGTCCATCTGGTCCCACCGCATGGAAGCATTCGCTGCCAGCCGCTGACGAAACTGCGCGTCGTACTTTCACCACGCCAGCCCCCCATAAGTCCGGTACGCATCTACTATCCCGTCGAGATAGCAAAATAGCTGAGAGCAGCGATCCGGACGCTTCTCGCCTATAACGCTGGCCAAAATACAAAATGCCCTCAGCCAATTCCCAAAAGTTTTCGGGATCTTCCTATACTTACGCCTCTTTTCTTCTTCCTCTTTCTTGGCGTCTTATTTATCCTCTTCCTTGAGGTCTAAGAACTCCTCTAGGGGGAGCAGGGAAAAGATTTCTACGAACTCACCTTTCCATATCTTTTCTTTCACCTCCACTTTCAAATGACAACCCAGGGGCCCCGCGAAGGACACGTGCACGTTTTGCCGTGCGGCCTCCGAAATGTCCCCGACCCCGCTGCCTGCTCCGACACCCATTCGGTCGATTCTATAAGTGGAGGCGCGTCACCACTAACAACCCCTCCCGATATCGAACCCCTACTAGTATTCACCTTACCTTGGTCCCCGTCTGCGGCCCATACTCTACCAAACTGCTGAGACTCCCTACCTTCTTCCCACGTGTCCAATAAAGATTTCAAACAGCCTATGAGTGTTCCTGGGTGTAATGCAGAGTTCAACTCACCGCTGTTGCCCCCGGCCGCTTCAGGCCCAGGGGATGCCGTCCTTCCTCCAGCCCTGTCAGGCCCCGGAGCTTCCGTGAATCGCCGACTCCTGATCTCCCCCCCCTTATTTTATTGATACCCACCCAAATGTCTTGCTTGACCAATCCTCACCTCTTCTGTGCATCTCCATTCCATAGCTTTTATTGCAGTCCTGTTTTGACCCTATCATCTCTGTCTTCCACAGTCACAGTTTTAAAAGACCACTTCTATCAAACCTGAACAGTGCAATGCTCTATACTCTCCTCCTCTCCTTCTCTCTTATCTCCCTCAGAATCAAAATATCCCATTCCACCTACTTCCCTCAACAACACACTCACATTTACATTAATCCCTCTTTGCTACACTCCCCCCTTCTCTCATCTCAAGCCCTGCACTCATTTCTCTATTCTCTCTCTCCTGCTCTAACCCAATTTCACCCTAGTCGCCGCCCATATAAAACCCATTCACACCTCCTGTCACTATCTCTCCTCCTACTTCTGGCAGCTGGTGACGTCTCTCCCAACCCAGGGCCCCACACCTCATCTGCTCACACCAAAATAACTAGAAACCATGCAAGCCTCCTCCAAATACCCTGCAGTTTATCCTCCTCTACCAAAATTCAGTGTGCACTCTGGAACGCTCGCTCCATTTGTAGTAACATCAAATCTACAGCTATACATGACCTCATCATCTCTAACTCACTCACAATACTGGCACTCACTGAGACCTGGCTGTCCCCATCCGATACCGCTACTCCTGCTTCTTTATGTTTCGGTGGTCTACAGTTCTCCCATACTCCTAGACTCGACTGTAAAGTAGGTGGTGTAGGCATCCGTCTCTCCCCTCAGTGCACCTTTCAACCTATCCTCACTGCCCCTGCCCTATCCTTTACTTCTTTTGAAGTTCACACTATATGCCTTTTTAAGCCCACTCCTTTAAGAATTGCCATCATCTATCGCCCCCCCCCCCCCCCCCCCCGGTCACCCTAAACTATTTATTGAACACTTTTCCTCCTGGTTACCCCACTTTCTTTCCTCTAGCACTCCCTCTCTCATACTTGGGGACTTCAATATCCCTATCAACAAGCTCAACTGCCCTGATGCCTCTCGTCTGCTCTCTGTAACCTCCTCCTTTGGACTCACACAGATTTCTTCCTCAGCAACTCACACTGCAGGAAACACTCTTGACCTCATCTTCACCAATCTCTGTACCACCTCTGATCTCTCCACTGTTCCATTTCGTTTGTCTGACCACCATCAACATTTAACATCTGCATACCCCATACCAAAATTTCACCACCATCAACTCTCCAACCTCGCAGAAACCTCAACTCCCTCGATCTCAAGCACTTCTCCACCACACTCCAAACACTCCTTTTACCCATCTCAATCTCAACTGCCCTAACTCTGCAACCTCACTCTACAACTCCACTCTCTCCTCTCAACTTCACATCATGGCACCTCCTACAGTTAAACACAGCAAGCACCCCTAACTACAACCCTGGCACACTAAGCTGACCCGTTACCTCCAAAAATGTTCCAGAACTGCTGAACGCTGCTGGAGAAAGTCTCACTTTGCATCTGACTTTATCCACTATAAATTTATGCTGCGCTCCTACAGCATGGCTCTTTCCTCTGCAAAGATAAACTACTTTAAAACCCTCATAAGCACACTGTCCCATCAACCCAAACACCTGTTTCACACTTGTGATGCTCTTCTTCGCCCTGTGACTCCCCCTCCTTCCACCACTTTGTCCGCCACAAACTTTGCATCTCATTTCACTGAGAAGATCTCTACAATCAGGAAAGAGATCTCTAATCTCTCTCCTACCCCTATCATTACATCACCCAACCCCACTCCCCCTGCCATCCTATGCACATTTGCACCTGCTACAGCACAAGAGGTTTCTGCTCTGCTCCTGTCCTCCCGCCCCACCACCTGCTCCCTCGATCCTATTCCCTCGCATCTCATCCGCACTTTGTCTCCCTCTCTTGCTCTTCCTCTCGCTAGCATTTTCAATCTCTCCCTTTCCTCTGGCACATTTCCCTCACCCTTCAAACATGCAACCGTAACCCCGATTCTGAAAAAGCCCAACCTTGATCCTAACTCCCCATCCAACTACCGCCCTATCTCGCTACTGCCATTTGCCTCCAAGATCCTCGAGAGAGTTGTGTACGCCAGACTGACAGACTTTCTCGAATCCAACTCTCTGCTTGACCCGCTTCAGTCTGGATTCCGCGCTGGTCACTCTGTCGAAACTGCTGTGACCAAAGTATCCAACGATTTAATTGCTGCTAAATCTCACGGCCAATACTCTATCCTAATCCTCCTTGATCTTTCTGCCGCATTTGACACTGTTGATCATCAACAGCTTCTTCCCATTTTTCGTAACTTTGGTCTACGGGATACTGCTCTCTCCTGGTGCTCCTCCTACCTCTCCCAGCACTCTTTCAGTGTTTCTTTCTCTGGTTCTGCCTCTTCTCCCCAACCCCTCTCTGTCGGCGTCCCCCAAGGATCTGTCCTCGGCCCCCTATTGTTCTCTATCTATACTGCCTCCCTTGGTAAACTCATCAGCTCCTTTGGTTTCCAATATCATTTATATGCAGATGACACGCAAATCTACCTGTCCTCCCCAGATCTCTCTCCGCCCACCTTGACTCGTGTTTCTGACTGCCTCTCTGCTATTTCCAACTGGATGGCTGCTCACTTCCTTAAACTCAACCTGTTTTTCCTCCCTCAAGTGCTGCTACTCCTGTTGTCTCCATCCAAGTCAACGGCGCTACTATCACCTCTACCTCGCAGGCCTAGGGGTTCTTTTTCGATTCTGACCTCTCTTTTACTCCCCATGTCCAATCGATAGTCAAATCCTGTCGCTTCCAACTCAAGAACATAGCGCGCATCCGCCCATATCTAACGCCGGACGCGGCTAAGATATTGGATCATGCTGTTGTTCTCTCTCGCCTCGACTACTGCAATCCCCTTCTCACCGGTCTTAAATGTTCCCAGCTTGCACCGCTGCAATCTATAATGAATGCGGCTGCAAGGCTTATTTTCCTGTCCGGTTGCACCTTCCACGCCTCCACGCTCTGTCAGTCCCTGCATTGGCTTCCAGTTAGATACAGTGCCCAATTCAAAATTCTGGCGCTTGCTTACAAATCCCTACATAATGCTGCTCCAACATACCTATCCTCCCTCATACACAAGTATGTCCCGTCGAGACCCCTGCGCTCATCCCAAGACCTACGCCTATCCACTGCCCGGATCCCAACTTCTGACGCTCGCCTTCAAGACTTCTCTAGGGCTGCACCTATTCTGTGGAACTCCCTTCCCTCCTCAATCAGACTTTCACCCAGCCTCCACTCCTTCAAAAAATCTTTGAAAACTCACTTCTTCATTAAAGCGTATCAATTAAACTGTCAGCAGGCTTCTCATCCCCCACCTCATGACTCCTTTCCTGCAACTGTCAAAAATGACCTACCAAGCACTCAATAAACCCTTCTCTAACAAACTATTTAATTCCCCTACTTTAACCCTTTGTGTCACTATACCCCACTCCCTCTAGCATGTAAGCTCATTGAGCAGGGCCCTCAACCCCCTCTGTTCCTGTACGTCCAGTGGTCTGATCTCAATTATGTGTCTGTTAGTCCACCCATTGTACAGCGCTACGGAATTTGTTGGCGCTATATAAATAATAAAATAATAATAATAATAATAATAATAATAATAATAATAATTGTGTTTATGGCAAAGCTATGTTTCTTGACTGTGTGTATAATGAATGTCTTCAACTGGTGACTATGACAAGGTAAGTAAAGGGGTACCAGTGGCAGGGAGAGCGTGACAGGGCGAAGGGGTTAAATGGACAGGGGGGTTGTGAGAGAGTATTAGAGGGGTAATGGTGAGAGGGAGGGGGATGATGTGAGAGGGAGGGGGTGATGTGAGAGGGAGGGGGGTGATGGTGAGAGGGAGGGGGTGATGTGAGAGAGGGTGTGATGGTGTTAAGGAGGGGGGTGATTTGAGAGGGAGAGGATGGTGTGAGAGGGAAGGGGTGATGGTGAGGGAGTGGGGTGATGGTGAGAGGGAGTGGGGGTGATGTGAGGGAGGGAATGATGTGAGAGGGAGGGGGCTGATGGTGAGAGGGAGGGGGTGATGTGAGATAGGGGGTGATGGTGTGAAGGAGGGGGGTGATTTGAGAGGGAGATGATGATGTGAGAGGGAGGGGGTGATGGTGAGGGAGTGGGGGTGATGTGGGTCTGAGGGGGGATGATGTGAGAGGGAGGGGGTGATGTTGAGGGAGGGGATGTGATGTTGAGGGAGGGGGTGATGCTGAGGGTGGGGGTGATGCTGAGGGGGGTGATGCTGAAGGAGGGGGGGTGATGCTGAGGGAGGGAGGGTTTGATGGTGAGGGGACTGCATACCTTAATTTATTCCCTGGTGGTCCAGTGGGTTCCCTGGTGGTCCAGTGTGGGCTGCCTGGTGGTCAAGTGGGCTCCCTGGTGGTCCAGTGTGGGCTGCGTGGTGGTCCAGTGGGATCCCTGGTGGTCTGGTCACCATTACTTCCGGTCTGCAGCTCCGCAAAGCTGCAGACCCTGTATCTCGCGAGACCTGTCAGAGTGTTGCCATAGTAACCCGTGGCAACGCTCTGATCAGCCAGTTTTCGAGACACATGGTCTGCAGCTCTGCTCATTGCGGAGCTGCAGACCTGTGTCTGCAATGGCTGGCCAGGCAGGCAGGAGGGGCCTCGCACCCGGCGGCATACCAGGCAAGCCACCGGGCCCCCTCCTGTTGTTGGCTCCTCAGTCACTGCCCGAGGAACCAACACAGTCTGCCCTCAGGAGGTTTAGGCGGCCACGAGGCCCCAGCCAGTGCGAGGCCTTAGGCAGCCGCCTAAACCACCTAATTAGAGAGCCGGCTCTGAATACAGCCTAGGGACACCTCCCCAGCCACTATCTTTCTGGGGAAGTGCTGCACAGTGTGCAGCATTGCCATTCGATGTTTAACACAGTAAAGGAGTTTAAGCATGCGTGGGATAGGCATAAGGCTATCCTAACTATAAGATAAGGCCAGGGACTAATGAAAGTATTTAGAAAATTGGGCAGACTAGATGGGTCGAATGGTTCTTATCTGCCGTCACATTCTATGTTTCTATGTTTACCCTCTGCATGGAGAAACTGAACTTTCCTCATAGAGACGCATTGATTCGATGCAATTCTATGAGGAGATGCTGATTGGCGAGGGCTGTGTTCCTCCTTGACAGTCTCAGTCAATCCAATGCTTTCCTGTGAAATCATGGTGATTGGTTCAGATCACCACTTCTGATGATGTAAGCAAAGCAGGCAGATCAGGGGCAGAGCCAGCAGCAGCAGACTGAAATAAAAAGTAAGATTGTGCTATATTTAGAGGGGCAAGAGGGGACCAAGGGGGGTAAATGTTGGTTTTAACACTATAGGGTTAGGAATACATGTTTGTGTTTCTGACCCTATAGTGTTCCTCTAAAGTGAGAATTGTGAGGAGTTTAAACACACCTTGCATTTATGCAGTTATGTATCGTCATATGTCTCTGAGTCTGTTTCATGTAATCTCTGTACTTATCTTGGTCTGGGGATCCATGTGTCTCTGGGGTTTTATTGTCATGGTGGGGAGGAAGTATGGTCCCAGCTTTAGATCTGGGCCCAACGTATCTCTTGGGAGTGTAAGCCCTGGCAGGAAATCCTGAAAAGGCCAGAAAGATGGGCTAGGGGCAGGATCAGGCCAAAGACCAGCTTCAAGCTCAAGCTAGGTAGAGTAAATCTAGACTTATATTGAGTGTCTAAGGGGTGCCATTGTCTTTTTTGGGTTATGGGTTGGTTTGAATTTGAAAGTTGAATTTTAACTGTGGAAAAGATTTGGAGATTAGAATTTTGGAGCATTTCATCTATTTAAAATCATAATAAAATGCTCGTATTTACTCCATTATATCCAAAAATATAGGAAGCTATATAGATAACAATAAAAGTGTATTTTCTCTTTAGTTTATATTCCTGTTTCATGACTTCTTATAGATTTAGTCTTCCAAATAAATAAATAAAAAGTGAAAATTAGTCCTGATCTAATTCTACTGAAAACCATACATGTCTTGTGTGCTCTCTCCTAGAATGTCCACTTAGCAGGGGCCGTGTTTGAGTGGCTTACAACATTTGGACTTTTTTGTTTCCTGTTAACACTCTTTCCAGATTTCCAGGTTTGTATGTAAATGTAAATCTTAGGAACACAATGTACATATAACCTTGTTATGCCTTGTTCTGTGATTCATTCTCTAGTTATTTGCTATCCACTTGCTATTTCCTTTAAGGATGACTCGAGATATCTGCATGCTGGAGTGTTTTATTAATTCTTTGCTTTCTACTCTCAAAACTCCCAACAAATGGGAAGGGAGAATTAGGATGGGGTAGGCCGGAGCTCTGAGGGGGCATCATAAGTTACACAACTCATGTTATTTGTGACGCCCACAATGGACGGCTCACAGGTATTCTGCCTACTGGGCACCCAGTATTTAGGACCATATGGGAAGCGGTGCTGAAGTGCTAGTCCTAGTGTCTGCTGCACAGCATGAGCACATCAAGTGAGGCACTTGTGGTGTGGTGCCCTTGATGTCCCCAGATATGGGATGCCAGGGATCTGAAGAACAGGACTGCAAAATCATGACTGTCCCACCGAAAATCGAGACTGTTGGAATGCATGTACTTTTTATACATTATTTGTTATGTGTGCAGTCCTTAAGGAGACATGTAAACATAAGCACTTCATTCACTGTCTTCTCTGCAGTTTGAATCTTAAAAATGCATGATTTGCTGGGGCGGAGCTTAGCTTCCTAGCAGGGTGGACGCGCTTCACTACAGCTCCTGCACACCAACTACTAAAACGGGGGATATACCCCGATCCATCGCACGCACACTGCTGGGAAGGTGTTTACAGAGTGGGGGAGACCCTGGGAATCATTTTGGTATAAAACATATGCCAGCAACTCACCGGGTCCCCACAATTCCAGCTTGAGGCCTAACCGTGATCAAGCCAGGGAGTGGCGGCCGCTCTCCTGGATGGCAACCTCGCGGATGATTCCCTCACAGTACTCACCTTTAACCCCTTAAGACCGCAGCCAAATGTACAAGTTGTGATCCAAAAAAAAACGTAAACAAAACCTGGCATTTGCGCTACATGTCTGTCCAACCGTAATTCACCTCTTTCATATTAAATGCACCCACACTTATTATATATCATTTTATTCAGGGGAAACAGGGCTTTCGTTTAACATCAAATATTTAGGTATGGAACATAATTTAATATGAAAAAAATATTACAAAAATGAGAGAAAATAAGATTTTTTTTAAATTTTTTTAGTTCTACGTGACATTCTAACTGTGAATGTCATAATACTGTTTGCTTTTACTGCAATACAATACACATATTTGTATTCAGCGATGTCTCACGTGTAAAACAGTACCCCCTATGTACAGGTTTTATGGTGTTTTGGGAAGTTACAGGGTCAAATATAGCATGTTACATATTTCAGTTTTTTCACATTGAAATTCGCCAGATTGGTTACGTTGCCTTTGAGACCATATGGTAGCCCAGAAATAAGAATTACCCCCATGATGGCATACCATTTGCAAAAGTAGACAACCCAAGGTATTGCAAATGGAGTATGTCCAGTCTTTTTTAGTAGCCACTTGGTCACAAACACTGGCCAAAGTTAGTGTTAATATTTGAAAATGCAAAAAACTAATTTGAACGCAAATTTTGGCCAGTGTTTGTGACTAAGTGGCTACTAAAAAAAAAACATACCCTATTTGCAATACCCTGGGTTGTCTACTATTGCAAATGGTATGCCATCATGGAGATAATTTTCATTCCTGGGCTACCATACGGTCTCAAAGGCAACCTGGCGAATTTTAATGTGAAAAAACTGAAACGCAAACCTTATATTTGACTCTGTAACTTTTGAAAACACCATAAAACCTGTACATGAGGGGTACTGTTATACTCAGGAGACTTCGCTGAACACAAATATTAGTGTTTCAAAACAGTAAAACGTATCACAACAATTATATCGTCAGTGTAAGTGCCATTTGTGTGTGAAAAATGCAAAAAATTTCACTGTCACTGACGATATCGTCGTTGTAATATATTTTACTGTTTTGAAACACTAATATTTGTGTTTAGCGAAGTCTTCCGAGTAAAACAGTACCCCCCATGTACAGGTTTTATGGTGTCTTGGAAAGTTACAGGGTTAAATATAGTGCTAGCAAATTAAATTCCCTATAGTTTCAGCATGGGTTGTCAGGCAGGTCCCGCTAATTGTAATTAATAAAATGACCTAATTATGTAAAATTATTACATAAATATATGCGTAGAATTATTATATATATATAGGTGTGTATATATATATATGTGTGTATATATATGTATATAATTTTTTTTATTATTTTTATTTATATATAGGTATATATTTAGTGATATATACGTATATACTTATGTATATAGATATATATATTATTTCGTTCTACATGTATTTTGATATCAATATATATATATATATATTAATTTTAAAATACAGTTAGAACGAAATTTCGCATGTTTATATATTTTTTATCTATTTATTTTGTATTATTTTATTTTTTAAACGTATTTATATATTTATTTATTTTTTATTATATAGAAATATATATATAATAAAAATTATATATATATTTAATCAATATCATTGTACGTGTATTTTGATATTAATATATATAATTATGTATATATTAATATTAAAATACATGTAGACAGTGTATGTATATTTATGTGTATATGTGTATATGTGTATATATATACTTAGATCATATATATAATAAATATATATATGATCTAAGTATATATAATCTTATTTTTACACTGCTTTAACTGATTTTATTTGAATTTCAGACAGCAGGGGGAGTACCTGTCATTACAGGCACTCCCCCTGCTGGCACTGCCTTGGACGGCTATGCCGTCCATGTGATCGCGGGGTCCTTGCAAGGACCTCGCGATCACATGGCCCTGGGGGGCCGATGAGGACGGAGGGGGACTCCCTGGGCTCCCAGGTAAGTCCCCCATACCGCGATCGCCGGCGTGGGATCGCCGGCGACCGGGTAAGTACATAAGACCGCAGGACGTTCTATGCCGCCCTGCGGATTTTAGAGCCATCTAAATAAGGACGGCATAGAACGTCCTGCGGTCTTAAGGGGTTAAACCCCCCCCTCTGGACCGGCGGGGGTCATCCCGGTCCTCGCTGGGGACGATTACCCCCACACCACGACCAGCACGAGAAGCAACACCAAAAGCGAGACGAAACAGCCAAGTCCCAAACAAGATGGCGGCACAGGCACAGTCTGCCAGGAACCGCACACTCCACATGCCACCCCAGCGCATAGAGGAGTTCTACGGCAGGCTGTGTGCCAGTCTGTGGACTACACTTCACACCCAGAGACAGGCCTTCACGAGGGCGCTGAAGGAGGTAGCGGCATGGATCCGCCCGGCAACACGACGGCAAATAGGCGGGAATCCCCCTCGCAAACACAAGCCGAAAACAGCTCAGTCACCAGATGAGTACTCAAGTCGGGCGCCATCTGCGCAACACCACCACAGAACGGCAGTCCCTCACATGACGTCAGCCACGAGATGGTGCCGACAGCGGCGATCTCTCCAGCCTACGAGTTACACCACCAAGCAAACGACACGGAAAGCGGCTCCTACCCATCGCAAAGATCACGCTGCACACCAAGACAGTGCACAAGAGAAAGCCTCGCTGACGACCGTAAGAGCTGGAATCAGGCCCAGGGACTCCATCGGCAGGGCCAGCTATGCTGGCATTCGAGACATTCCAACACAGGGCATAGGCTGAAGTGCCTTCCACCCTGCCCCACAGCCGACAGTCCTTGAACTGATCCGTGTGGGCATTTTCCTCGGCTGCCCCAGCTATTGCCAGAACACCGTGATACCTTGTCGGGTTTGTAACCCATTTACCACCGAACTCTCCTATCTCTGGCAGGGGGGGACTTTCGCCAATGTTACAGTATATTATTTAGTTAAACTGAAATGATTCTCCCTCACTAGCACAGCTATTGATTATAGTGTTTCCTTTTTGACAAGAATTGCTGCTAGTGATCCCACAATCTGTTATGTCTTGCTACAGCATACTCACCTAGTTAAGACTGGTCATGACAAGGATGAAACACTTTAGCAACTGGGCACACTCCCTAAGCACGACATGTTCACTGGAAGAGTTGCAGGATTAGCCAGATACTACAATACTAGAAGCAGGCAAGCCTCACACACGAGGGATGCTATCCTGCCGTTTTTACATTGTTAGAGGTTTTTTTTATTTTTTTTATTTACCGTATATACTCGAGTATAAGACGAGTTTTTCAGCACATTTTTTGTGCTGAAAAACACTCACTCGTCTTATACTCGAGTCAGTTGTCTGTATTATGGCAATTTTCATTGCCATAATACAGACAAGGACCGGGGGCTGTCAGGAAGCTGTAACTTACCTTCACTGCAGCTCCTGTCAGCTCCCTTCTCTCTCCTCCGTCCGTGCAGCTCCCAGGTCAGCTCCCTCTGCAACTCTCGCGAGAGCCGCGGGGTCAGAGCGTTGCCACGGGTTACCGTGGCAACGCTCCGCGCGGCCGCGAGAGTTGCAGAGGGAGCTGACCTGGGAGCTGCACGGACGGAGGAGAGAGAAGGGAGCTGACAGGAGCTGCGGTGAAGGTAAGTTACAGCTTCCTGACAGCCCCCCTCCTACAGCCCATCCACTGGACCACCAGGGAGTGAGAGCCCCCCTCCCTGGCCAGCTAACAAGCAGGGAGGGGGGACGAAAAAACAAATAAAAATAATAATAATAAAAAAAAATAATAATAATAAAAAAAATAACAACCTTAAAAAATATATATATCACAATAATAATTAAATAATAATAATTAATAAAATGCCCACCCCCACCAATGCTCTGCACTCACACACACACACACACTGCACTCACACAAACTGCATTCATACACACACTCATACACACACTGCACTGCATTCATTATATACACACACTGCATTCATACACACACTGCATACACACTGCATTCATACACACACTGCATACACACTGCATTCATACATACACACATACACACACTGCATTCACACTGCACTCATACACACACTGCACTGCATTCATTATATACACACACTGCATACACACTGCATTCATACACACACTGCATTCATACATACACACATACACACACTGCATTCATACTGCACTCATACACACACTGCACTGCATTCATTATATACACACTGCACTCATATACACACACTGCACTGCATTCATTATATACACACTGCATACACACTGCACTCATACACACACACTGCACTCATATACACACACTGCACCCCATTCATTATATACACACTGCATTCATACACACACTGCACTCATACATACACACTGCATTCATTATATACACACTGCACTCACACACTGCACTCATATACACACACTGCACTGCATTCATTATATACACACTGCATACACACTGCACTCATACACACACTGCACTGCACTCATACACACACTGCACTCATACACACACTGCACTCATACACACACTGCACTCATACACACACTGCACTCATATGCACGCACTGCACTCCATTCATTATATACACACTGCATACACACACAGCATTCATATACACACTGCATTCATACACACACACACTGCATTCATTATATACACACACTGTAAATAAATATTAAATTAATATAATTTTTTTAGGATCTAATTTTATTTAGAAATTTACCAGTAGCTGCTGCATTTTCCACCCTAGTCTTATACTCGAGTCAATAAGTTTTCCCAGTTTTTTGGGGTAAAATTAGGGGCCTCGGCTTATATTCGGGTCGGCTTATACTCGAGTATATACGGTAGTTTAGTTCTCTCATCTTGATTTTTGTAAGGGGATACCAGTATACTTCATTCATGTTAACGAATAGGCTATATCTCTCACTTAGCAGATACACACATGAGCTGATGAATAGGATGTTATACCAAACACACAGATGTAACACTCTTAATATGTCAAGCTATGTGCAAAGCCATTATATTACTGTTTACTAGATAGGAGCAGGAATTAAGCTACGAAGGTTTAAGCAGATATAGTACCTTTAGTATGCCAAGCTAGGTGCCAAACCATTTGCACAGATCCTCCTGACTGCTGCCCTTCAAAGCCCCGCAGTTTAAGCAGTTTAAGTGGGTACAGTGCAACAGGTCTGTAACTAGCCCAGCAGGTCCTACACGGGTAGGACTCACGATCAGTCTATTATCACAAATGATAGCACTGTACTGTAGAAAAGCAGCTACCTGGCCTGTTTAACTTGTGACTGGTTATGTTGTCATTCTCGTTTGTTTTTGTTCTGTTTTTTCTCCTTTGTTCTCGCTTTTTAACACAGGGAGGGAGAAAGAAGGAGAAAGGCAACCTTAGTTAAGCGTGTGATCCTATAAATCTATGACCGTCAGTATGGCAACCCGAAATAGTATATTGTCTGCCTTCTCGTATAACTGACATGTTAACCTAATCCTTGACGTATCTACACAAAACTATAAAAAAGTGAAAACACACTAGCATAAGTAATTTTGCAATGTAAACCATACTATTAGCACAAACCGTACTATTAATATAATTAATCTAGAACTGTTAAGTGTAGACCGTCCTACTTTATTTTATTTTTACTATTGCTAATTTCACTGTTTAACTATACTTAAAATTGTAAAAAATGTGCAATTCCTCATGCCACTGTCAAACTCCAGTACATCTTTTAACACGCTGATGTGGCGTATGTCGCTACCATGTAACACCCTGCACAACAAAAATAAAGAATTCAAAAAAAATAAAAAAATGCATGATTTGCAATGCGCACTGAATCTATAAGCCCAATCCAACATAAATAAAATTCTATCCACTTTGTACTTTTACAAACATCTATAAAATAAGGTGTAGTTATACCTTAATAGGGTTTATCAGCCAGCAATACCATGAAGTTTACAGATAAATATACCCGTCACAATAGTGTATTCCTGTTTGACAACACATTATACAATGTAAAATATTGTGTATGTTTTATTTAATACACTTGATTAAAGAACCACTATAGTGCCAGGAAAACATACTCCCGCCGGGCTCTAGGGGGGGTGGAAGTGGTTAAATTTACCTCTTTCAACAGCGCCGGGCGGGAGACTCTCCTCCAGCCACGCACGCATTCAACCAGTCCATAGGAAAGCATTCACAATGTCAATGAGACAGCCACTAGAGGCTGGATTAACCCTATTATAAGAATAAGGGTTAAACCTAGCTGGACCTGGCACCCAGACCACTTCATTAAGCTGAAGTGGTCTGGGTGCCTATAGTGGTCCTTTAACTCTTTGTTCATGGGTATAGTGACCTGAGATTTATTTTCTTTTAACAGCAAATTACTATAAAAAGGCCAGAAGATTGGAGGGAACACTGGTTCGTCATGAGGGAGACGATACAGACTATGGAAGAATTCCCGTAAATTAACAGCTATGGTATAATGTATGTCGCCTTTCTTTTTTCCCTGCTTTGGTTTCATATACTGTGTTGTGATGTATTCTCAATAAACGCTGAATAATTAAAAAAACAAGAAATTGAAAAGGGGTATCGCAAAATGCCGTGGGTGAGCTGCAGGGTGATGAATTGGAGAGTTACCTTTTAATTTATAAAAGGTATATTCTGTAAGTGTCGATGAAAGGGTTAAAAATATACCCTTCACAATAGTGTATTCCTGTTTGACAACACATTATACAATGTAAAATATTGTGTATGTTTTATTTAATACACTTGATTAAAGGACCCCTATAGTGCCAGGAAAACATACTCGTTTTCCTGGCACTATAGTGCCCTGAGTGTGCCCCCACCCTCAGGGCCTCCCTCCCGTCGGGCTCTAGGGGGTGGAAGTGGTTACATTTACCTCTTTCAACAGTGCCGGGCGGGAGACTCTCCTCCAGCCAAGCGCGCATTCAGCCAGTCCATAGGAAAGCATTCACAATGCCAATGAGACAGCCACTAGAGGCTGGATTAACCCTATTATAAGAATAAGGGTTAAACCTAGCTGGACCTGGCATCCAGACCACTTCATTAAGCTGAAGTGGTCTGGGTGCCTATAGTGGTCCTTTAACTCTTTGTTCATGGGTATAGTGACCTGAGATTTATTTTCTTTTAACAGCAAATTACTATAAAAAGGCCAGAAGATTGGAGGGAACACTGGTTCGTCATGAGGGAGACGATACAGACTATGGAAGAATTCCCGTAAATTAACAGCTATGGTATAATGTATGTCGCCTTTCTTTTTTCCCTGCTTTGGTTTCATATACTGTGTTGTGATGTATTCTCAATAAACGCTGAATAATTAAAAAAACAAGAAATTGAAAAGGGGTATCGCAAAATGCCGTGGGTGAGCTGCAGGGTGATGAATTGGAGGAAAAGCGATTGGAGAGTTACCTTTTAATTTATAAAAGGTATATTCTGTAAGTGTCGATGAAAGGGTTAAAAATATACCCTTCACAATAGTGTATTCCTGTTTGACAACACATTATACAATGTAAAATATTGTGTATGTTTTATTTAATACACTTGATTAAAGGACCCCTATAGTGCCAGGAAAACATACTCGTTTTCCTGGCACTATAGTGCCCTGAGTGTGCCCCCACCCTCAGGGCCTCCCTCCCGTCGGGCTCTAGGGGGTGGAAGTGGTTACATTTACCTCTTTCAACAGTGCCGGGCGGGAGACTCTCCTCCAGCCAAGCGCGCATTCAGCCAGTCCATAGGAAAGCATTCACAATGCCAATGAGACAGCCACTAGAGGCTGGATTAACCCTATTATAAGAATAAGGGTTAAACCTAGCTGGACCTGGCATCCAGACCACTTCATTAAGCTGAAGTGGTCTGGGTGCCTATAGTGGTCCTTTAACTCTTTGTTCATGGGTATAGTGACCTGAGATTTATTTTCTATTAACAGCAAATTACTATAAAAAGGTCAGAAGATCGGAGGGACAACTGGTTCGTCATGAGGGAGACGATACAGACTATGGAAGAATTCCCGTAAATGAACAGCTATGGTATAATGTATGTCGCCTTTCTTTTTTCCCTGCTTTGGTTTCATATACTGTGTTGTGCTGTATTCTCAATAAACGCTGAATAATTAAAAAAACAAGAAATTGAAAAAAGCTTAGCCCCTAGGTAGAGTAAATCTAGACTTATATTGAGTGTCTAAGGGGTGCCATTGTCTTTTTTGGGTTATGGGTTGGTTTGAATTTGAAAGTTGAATTTTAACTGTGGAAAAGATTTGGAGATTAGAATTTTGGAACATTTCATCTATATAAAATCATAATAAAATGCTCGTATTTACTCCATTATATCCAAAAATATAGGAAGCTATATAGATAACAATAAAAGTGTATTTTCTCTTTAGGTTATATTCCTGTTTCATGACTTCTTATAGATTTAGTCTTCCAAATAAATAAATAAAAAGTGAAAATTAGTCCTGATCTAATTCTACTGAAAACCATACATGTCTTGTGTGCTCTCTCCTAGAATGTCCACTTAGCAGGGGCCGTGTTTGAGTGGCTTACAACATTTGGACTGTTTAGTTTCCTGTTAACACTCATTCCAGATTTCCAGGTTTGTATGTAAATGTGAATCTTAGGAACACAATGTACATATAACTTTGTTATGCCTTATTCTGTGATTCATTCTCTAGTTATTTGCTATCCACTTGCTATTTCCTTTAAGGATGACTCGAGATTTCTGCATGCTGGAGTGTTTTATTAATTCTTTGCTTTCTACTCTCAAAACTCCCGACAAATGGGAAGGGAGAATTAGGATGGGGTAGGCCGGAGCTCTGAGGGGGCATCATAAGTTACACAACTCATGTTATTTGTGACGCCCACAATGGACGGCTCACAGGTATTCTGCCTACTGGGCACCCAGTATTTAGGACCATATGGGAAGCGGTGCTGAAGTGCTAGTCCTAGTGTCTGCTGCACAGCATGAGCACATCAAGTGAGGCACTTGTGGTGTGGTGCCCTTGGTGTCCCCAGATATGGGATGCCAGGGATCTGAAGAACAGGACTGCAAAATCATGACTGTCCCACCGAAATCGAGACTGTTGGAATGCATGTACTTTTTTTTTTTTTATCTTTATTTTTGTTGTGCGTATGCATATAACAATCGCCCACGAGGTACCCCAAAGGCAATCCTCTGGCGCAATACAACATTCAAAACGGAGGTACATAACAGAAAAAGCACATTTATGTAGATAAAGCTTTCGACAAGTATAATAATACAGAAGTGACGAGGAACCTGGTGGCCGTCTCATTAATACATATGGATTCATTTTTATTTGTTGGTTCCGTGTGTCCTCTGTCCTACTAGGTCTTATAATCCTATTTGTCTAGGTGCTGTATTTTATAGCGCTTAACTGTTCTACTACTTCTCAATGGCTATATTGATATAACTGTGTAAACAAAAAACTAACAACTAAAAAATAATCAGGAAAATAAAAACACTTTTGGATGATGCTCATGGAAGCTATTGGTGTTGTCAACCCCTCTGGTCAGGCTTGGAGTTCGCATTGTCCCCCCCTTCCCGCTGATACTGCCGGGTTGGGGCAGGTCCCGTCTAAAGTATATATGTGGCGTTTAGTGTCGGCCTGTGGGCGTTCGCCCTACCAGAAGGGTGCAGAAGAGAGAGAGAAAGAGAATGGAAAAGAGAAGAGAAGAGAGAAGATGGGAGGGGATGGGGGATGTTTCACCGAGCTGGATGGCGGCACTGTCTTTACATGGGTTGTGTGTGGTCCCGTTGGGGTTGGGATCTTGTGTGGGCTTATCCCATGGTGGGATGGCGTGGGGTCAAGCGTTATCTATCCGTAAAGATATACCTCATGCTAGATCGCTCGAGGTCCAAGAATGCATGTACTTTTTACACATTATTTGTTATGTGTGCAGTCCTTAAGGAGACATGTAAACATAAGCACTTCATTCACTGTCTTCTCTGCAGTTTGAATCTTAAAAATGCATGATTTGCAATGCACACTGAATCTATAAGCCCAATCCAACATAAATAAAATTCTATCCACTTTGTACTTTTACAAACATCTATAAAATAAGGTGTAGTTATACCTTAATTGGGTTTATCAGCCAGCAATACCATGAAGTTTACAGATAAATAATATTGTTACCCGTCACAATAGTGTATTCCTGTTTGACAACACATTATACAATGTAAAATATTGTGTATGTTTTATTTAATACACTTGATTAAAGAACCACTATAGTGCCAGGAAAACATACTCGTTTTCCTGACACTATAGTGCTCTGAGGGTGCACCCACCCTCAGGGCCTCCCTCCCACCGGGCTCTAGGGGGGGGTGGAAGTGGTTACATTTACCTCTTTCAACAGCGCCGGGCGGGAGACTCTCCTCCAGCCACGCGCACATTCAGCCAGTCCATAGGAAAGCATTCACAATGTCAATGAGACAGCCACTAGAGGCTGGATTAACCCTATTATAAGAATAAGGGTTAAACCTAGCTGGACCTGAAGTGGTCTGGGTGCCTATAGTGGTCCTTTAACTCTTTGTTCAAGGGTATAGTGACCTGAGATTTATTTTCTTTTAACAGCAAATTACTATAAAAAGGCCAGAAGATTGGAGGGAACACTGGTTCGTCATGAGGGAGACGATACAGACTATGGAAGAATTCCCGTAAATTAACAGCTATGGTATAATGTATGTCGCCTTTCTTTTTTCCCTGCTTTGGTTTCATATACTGTGTTGTGATGTATTCTCAATAAACGCTGAATAATTAAAAAAACAAGAAATTGAAAAGGGGTATCGCAAAATGCCGTGGGTGAGCTGCAGGGTGATGAATTGGAGGAAAAGGGATTGGAGAGTTACCTTTTAATTTATAAAAGGTATATTCTGTAAGTGTCGATGAAAGGGTTAAAAATGAAGTACGTAGGGGGCGGAGCCTGGGACTGAACCCGACCAGACGCCATCTCTGTCAGCTCCCGTCCAAAACCAACGAAAACGGCAAAAAACTGCCCACCAACCTGCAGCAAACTACCTCCGAGACCCCTCACCGACTCAGGGCACAGCGGGGAACGGGCGGATGCCCTTCTTTCAGCCACCGAAGACCGGGAAGGCAAAGCGCCGAACCAAGGCCTGCTACTCGCCGGCCCTCTGCTCCCTGGAGACTCTCCTCGGCGATTACCGGGGTTACCACGATCCGGGAGACGGTGAGGTGGACCCAGCGGTACACACACACACCTCTGCGACAATGAAACGCCGCACACAAAAAGGTCAGCAGCACATGCCGGCAGAACAACCCGATATAGGGGAAATGCTACAACGCCAGCCGCAATCCAAGATGGCGGCGGCGGCAACCTCCCAAACACCAACGAGGCCTATTCCACCAGCCCCAACCTCGGCCTTACACAGCACTGATCTACCAGCCCCTCAAAACGTGGGGGATCATAATCTGGCTACTAAACAAGACCTCCAACAATGGCTGCACGAAATCCAGACATTGTTAGCCAAAGATATAGGCACTATAAAAGCTGAAGTACGCCAAAACACTGAAAATATCGATGCAGTGGCAGCGAAAGCAACGGCAACCAACAACGAACTCACCCAGCTTAAAGAGGCAGTGCACACCCTGCAAGCTGCCCACCAGGCGCTAACGGTGCAAGTCTCAAACCAAGGTGATCGCCTGCGCCGCAACCACATCAAGCTCCGCGGAGTGCCCACGACAATCACTCAGACCGAGTTACCGCACTTCCTTAGGAGGCTACTGGCTACAATCCTAACACCAACGACAGCCCGGAAAATCACATTGGAGAGCTTCTGCCGGCTACCAGCTGGACCCAACTCACCACTCACAGAAGCAAGAGACATTATCCTGTGTTGCGCCACGACTCAGGACAAAATCACTATTATGTCGGCAGTGAAGGGCAAGACGCCCCTGACATTTGAGAACGCACAACTTCTTTTTTTCCAAGACCTGACTAGGGCAACGCTGCAGTGGCGGAAAACTATGTACGAACTAACTAGCCGCCTGAGACGCGCTGGAATACAATATCGCTGGGGGGCACCCAGAGCTATATCACTCACCCACAATGGCAACACCTACAGAGTCACATCCGAGACTGAAATCCCCACTATACTCACCTCACTGGGACTTACCACCCTACCCACACCTGGAACAGCGAGTAACTCGTCTCAGATGGGACACCCTGCCACGACGAGCCCATTTACACCTAGATCCCCTGGAAGCACATCCACAACGCCTTGACGGGGACTACATATCTCGGCTAGCCATAGCCGTAACAGCATCTCGGGACTCAGAGAGAGATATAGGGCACTGACATGTCCCCCGTGACAAATGCCTCAGCAGTTATCTAAATGTTACTTGTTTTATGTTATATGTTTGGCTCATACATGTTCACATACAGTAGATAACAAAGTCGGGTTCACCAGACAACTCGCACCACACACTTTCGAACTCACACCCCCCCCCACATGCCCCCGGGGTTAAGGGCAACCACTACCTTGTAACTGCACTTTCGCCCCCCAAATTTTATACATAGCACGGCACTCTTAGCTCATACAAGTACACACAGACAAAATCTCCCTCCCTCGGCACTTACACCACCACAGCCTAATCTGACAACCACGCAACACCGGAGGAGCCACGACACTAACACAGGGTAACACACTATTGCTTACCACACCTAAAGCCAACAGAAGAGACGCACGCGCTAAAACTTGTTTTACTATTGTAATGTAACTTGTTTAAAAAATTATAAAATGTGTGCAAACCTATGTGACAGAGGAACTAACCAATTTCTATTCTAACATGTACAATGCATAACTCTTGTCGCTGTTTGAAATATAACCAAGCACATCTAAAATAAAGAATTAAAAAAAAAAAAAAAAAATGAAGTACGTAAATGGACAGACTATTTTAGAAATAGCAATTCTTAAATGTCAGCTTAAAAGTAAACCCTGTTGCAGACCATCAAAGAGATAACCTTTTAACCTCGCTACCAGAAATACATGTTGTTGGCTGCTAAATAAACAATATCGTGTTTAGCTGATGTAATCTTGTCATGTTACTTTTGCTGTAACTTCTGTCTATAAATATGTTTGCCTAACTCTTTGTACACTGGCAGTAGCCCAATTTGAAACACGTTGTCTTTGTATCACTGAAAGGCTCTCTCCGAATGTTCGGTCCAAAAGTGAGGTGCATGGAACGTTTTGCCCAGCAGTGTAATATGACCCCAACAGTGACTTCTGGAGGTGTGCTTTTGTTTTGTTTGTTTTTATCAGGTTTTCATATTTTTGTTTTGCCTTGTATAAAATGAGAGTCTAATCTATGTATTTAATATTTTGTCTTCCAGGAGCATAAGTACGTAGTGATCCATCTTAGCGGAGGGGCATTTGCATACACATTTGGTGCCATGTGTAAATTTTGCATCAAATTAATCGAAAACCCAAAACAATCAATGCATCAGTAACACAGTGTTCTTGCTGATGGAGTCCTCTATCTATACTCTGATATAGGTGCTGCTTTGTATCCTTTTTAACACAGTCTAATTTTCAATTGTATTCTGTATTTAATTGTGCAGTTAACATGGGTGACATTGGGTGGCTAAATAAGGTTAATGTGTTTAGCCAGGAAAGGTACATTCAGATATACTCTGGTTTTCAAGTACAACCTGGGGATGTTATTTCTGCCCAACAATAATGGTTTGTTTTGTTTACTAAAAAGCAAACAGTGGTCACTTGATAATCGACTTGTACAATTTAGCCTACAACAGTTAAGTTGAAATTACACTTACATGATAAATATATAGATAGATAAATAGATAGATATTTTAATTCCATAGTTGACTTCCTTAAGATCCATGTTTGCAGTGATTTAATGCATCATATATGGACTAGTGAAAAGTGAACGTGGAAACCTGACTGTAGAGGTAAATTTAATTAGTATTTTGCTATTATTCTGCTTAACAGTTTTTATTTTACTTTATGCAATCCCAAATAATCACAAGCAAGTTTACTTATTAAAGTGGGAATTGTGGGGAGTTTAAAACACACCTTGTTTGGTTTTCAGGTTTGTATGTAAATGTACATCGTTAGGAACACAATGTACATATAACTCTGTTATGGTGTTCTGTGATTCATTCTCTAGTTATCTGCTATCCACTTGCTATTTCTGTTAGTTATGACTTGAGATTTTATTTCAGTCTCCCTTCCTCAGCTGCATGCTGGAGTATTGTATTCATTTTTTACTTTCTACTCTTGTAACTCCTGACAATTGCGATGGGGGAATTGGGAAGGCGTGGGCAGGGCCCTGAGGGGACATCATCAGGTACGCAACCCACGTTACTTGTGACACCCATAATGGCGGTTCACAGGTAGGCTGCGTGGTCGGCATTTAGGACCATATGAGGAGCGGTGGGGATATGCTCCCTGCGTGGCCATAGTGCCTGTTGCACAGCACAAGCACATCACATGAGGCACTTACGGTTTGGTGCCCGAGGACAGTTCCTTGGTGTCCCCAAATATGAGATGCCAGGATCTGAAGAAAAACAGGACCCCAAAATAGTGACTGTCCCACTGAAATCGAGACTGTTAGGATGCTTGTACTTTTTATACATTATTTGCCATGTCTGCAGTCCTTAAGGAGACATGCAAACATAAGCACCTTTCACTGTCTTCTTTGCATTTTGAATCTTGTAAATGCATGGTTTGCAATTCACACTGAACCTATAAGCTCAAACCAACACATAAAATGCTAGCCACTTTGTAATTTTGTAAACATCCATAGAAGGTGTAGAGTTATACCTTAATGGGGTTAATTTGCCAGCAATACCAGAAATTTTACAGGTGGATATCCCAGTCACAATAATGTATCAATAACGTATTGATGTTTGACAGCACATTATACAAGGTAAAATATGTATGTTTTATTTAATACACTTGACTAACTGCATGTATATGGGTGTAATGACCTGAGATTTATTTCCCTTTAATAGCAAATTACTGTAAGAAGGCAAGAAGACTAGAAGAACAATAGATTCTTAATGCGGGACACGAAACAAACTACAGAAGAATTCCTGTAAAATGAACAGCTCGCAGCTGAAGGTGGCTTTGTTGACAAAAATAAACTTTACCTAATCTGCTTCTATATAGTCTGTCTGAATGTCTTTTTTTTTTCACCGAACACTGGTTTTAGAAGGAAAAGTAATATATTCTTTATTCCTTATATAAATAACATGTTCAGAGATGTGTCAATATAAAAATATATGAAGCTATCAAAAAAATATAAAAACCATTTTAAAAGTTTACCCCGAAATATTACATCAAGGCCTAATTCAGCCAAATTTACAAAAGCAAAATGTATACTTAGGGTTAATCACTTAACTAGAAGTCTCAATTCTCTCATGACTTGCTAGCCAACCAAGAAGATGGATTATTTTTTTTCTCCAGCATTTATTTTTTTTCCAAATTCTTTCCCGTGTCCTTTCTTTTGACTCAGCCCTTCATCCTTTCGAAGTAAATAAAATGAGTACCATTAAATTGAGTAATAGTAACAACCCCTGGATGTTGGGCTAAGGTTAACATCCCCAGGACGTACTTAAAAACCAGAGTAATCTGAATGTGCCTTTCCTGGTTAAATACTTGCTTGTTATTATTATTATTATTATAATTAAAGGCTTCGCTGATTATGGATTTTTTTTTTTTTTTTGTCCATCTTTCTTTTATTGAGGCATATATATGACGGGGTACAGAATAAAGAGTAGGGAATGCACATTTTTGTACAGGTTGGGAGCAGGATAACACAATATAGCATCTCCTGTGAGTATCAGCCTCATTTTATATGAATAAGGTGTAGCATAGTTATACCAACAAGTTGAACGATCAGTAGTAAAAGTAACGAAGCATCGTAACCACAGGCTTAATACATATCTGAACATTTTAGTCGTGAAGTAGGTGTTTGCAGCAGCTTTTCAGTCTAGCACAGATAGGGTGACTGGGAAATTAATGCTAAACTGTGGGCCCACACGGCATGTTCGTGGGCTTAATGTGCTTGTCGTTAACAGGCTATGTTTCGAGGGTCAGTTTATGTGAGTGTGATAAAATAATAAAATAACATACTCCACCTATACCCGTGGTGCTAGGCCTAACCAACAATAAAACAACATTAAAACTTAAAGCATAACTGCACGTGGTATTCCGTCTCCCGGCCCATGAGCTTTATGTGGCTGTAAATTTATGCCCTTGGGCAGCATGTTTCTTCGGGCTGAGCTGGTGTCAGGCGGGGGGGAGGGGGGGTGGGAGACTGCGGTCTGTAGACCGTCTACTTATGTGTGTAGCGGGTAGCTACCTGTGACATGTGTTGGCACTCTTATGTTGAAAACAACAATAAATATTCTCCTTAGCAGGGCATTCTTTAAACAATGCTGTCTAGTATCTATCGATCAAGACAGAGGCTGTGTACATAACGTTTCGTGGCTTGTAGTCTTAGCTAACTTTGGGTAAGGTTGCGTTTTCGTGGTTATGCTTTATGTAGCAAAAACATTTAAGCCTCAGCTGCAAAAACAAGGAAGTACCTATTATGATAATTAGTACATATAAGCTCAGGTGCAGCGTGAGTGAGGAGAGCAACTAATAACACACTAACAAACATAGATAAACTATACGTGAATGCGGAAAGTCCACAGAACCACCAAACAAGTAACCCCAACCGGATTTCAAGTACTGGTCTGCGGTCTGTCCATTACTCGCCCCCTATGTTGTGCATGGTTCTTTGCTGAACGTCCATAGCTATAGGGGTCTTCCATGTTTGCATGTAGCAGTCAGCCGACTCCCATCGTTGGAACCCTAACATTAAGTCCCCTTCTCGAGGTGTTTCTTCTGATGCCTTGTTGGGGTGGATGTGTTCCCCTCGCGCTGACAGTTGCTGCTCTGATGTGTACCGCATTCCCCTCGGACTGGCGGTGTGTGGGTAGATATGCTGCTCGCTCCGGTCACTGCCAGAAATCCGTGCTGAGTCTCCATGGAGCTTGCCCTTAGGAGCAGTGCTTGTAGGTATGCTTGTGGTCCGCTGTCGGCTCTGCTGCGTGAGTGTCTTCTGGGTGCTCGAAGTGCTTGTGCAAATGTGTCTCTGTCTGAGGCGCCGTGTGAAGGTGCGCCGGAGCGACGGGATCCTCCCACCTTGCCGCCATTTTGGGGCCTTCGTCTTCTCTGGAGTTGCAGGCGTCTTTCGCTTGGTTAGGAGTGGAGGGGAGCAATTCTTAGGCTGCTGTTGGGCAGCGAGATGCATTCTCTCCTCGAGGTTGCGCCAGAACTTTGCAAAAGCTCTGTCCAGCATAACCAAGATGTCTGTCAGTTGTGTCTAAGTGCCTCATGGCATCCGCCATATTTGTTGAGTCGGAAGGAGTGCCCGTCGCTGTAGCGCTCTCAGATGCTTGGGGACGGCCCGGGATAAACCCCACCAGGCCACAGGGGGGGGGAACGAGGGCCCCAGATCAGGTCTCCAGTCGTGTTGGGGAGCAGGAGAGCGGCCGCCTCTCTCGCGTCCACCATGCTGGTAGGCCTTGCCAGGGTACCGGGTGCGTATCTCTTTTTTTGCCTCTTAACTGGTATCTGCGTGTGCACCTCGGTGTCCCTTTGTGCTGGGAGACCTTTATTTGCCGCTTAATCATCGTTTTCTTTTCTTAAATTCGCTTTAACTGTATGAAGTAGCCGGAGCCCCTGAGACAAGCGTCCTCTCGGCTCTGCGGTCAGGCCCCGCCCCCCTGATTATGGATTTTAACTTGTTTTTTTTTTTATCTATTGCCAATCAGTCAGATAGGTATGTCCTTAAAAGGTGTTCCGGCCGGCTTCACTGGAATGCAAATACGTTCCACCAACCCGGAAGTGATAGATCTCGGGCAGCGATCGATGATGACATCAGCAATGTGGGTCTGGAACGCAAATGCGTTTCATATGGTCCGTTGGTTTCCTCCATACTTCTGATAGATTTCTCTTCACATAAAATCCATCATTTGGACAATGCATGTCCATATCAATGTAAAAATACAAAAAATAAGAATGAAAGGCACATTAGTAAGAACTTAAAGACTTATTAGTAAAAAAAATACAGAGAATTATTGGATCGAAACATCCCAAGGTACTATATTGGTAGTTATACAATAGATATGTAGTGTAAAGGTATAAGAATAAGGGGTTAATCAAAATATAGGAATAAGAGGTGAGTAAAAAAGATAAGGGGGGTGATATATACAAGAGAGAATTGGAAGAACAGATTGAATGCAAAGAAATATAAAATATACTACATACTGAAAAAAGTGCGTCTAAATTGTATACACTATACCATAGAAAATGTAAAGTAATAAAAATGAAAATATAAAAAAATATACATATATGTACATATGCATATACACACATATATATATATATATATATATATATATATATATATATATATATATATATATAGAAGGCTTGGCCTGTAATTGTGGGAGGCACTATCATCCCTATTTAAACCCGGTGAGCCCCTGCTTACCTGTCGACGATCTCGGAAGTGATTCGTTCTACTTCCGGTTCACGTAATCCAGACGCGGCGGCAAGCGAGATAGGGTCATCATATCGAGGTCGGGCCGGTAAATGGAAGCCTAAACCACTGTACAAGGCTGTCCCACGGGTAAAACAGTGAGTGACTGCACGGGCGCATCCAGCGCCACGAGCAGCATTAGTTAGGGAACCCTTTCGTCCCTCAGGCTCCCCGGCAACGTGCTAGCCTCAAAGGGACCCCCCACGTACTCACAGGGGCACGGCACATAAAGGGTGCATACTCGCTTGCATGCCGCGTACCGGCTTCGTTTTACCATTCAGACGCTGCAATACTGTTTTGTAGCTACCTCTTACATATGTTTATCTTGCTGTTAATGTTTTCGCAACATTGGACAGACGTTCATTGCATTTTAGAAAATGTACAAATACATTGATTTTATGAAGCTGTTATTTCTTTTATAGATTGTGCCCCAGCTAGCAATTGTTTCATTTTTCATAAGCAACCTGTTTAACATAATAAGAAAAAAATAATTATTTGTAGCGATATAGAGAACACCTCAGAATGCCTCTCTAGAGGTGTGTATAATACGTCTTTGTATAATTTATCTACGCTGTTTTGGTTTAAAAAAGTAAAAGGTTTTAACTGTCAGAATGTCGTTTACTCAGTAGGTGGGGCTAAATATCGCCACCTTGTGGCTATGGTCAATATATATGGGTTTCATTCATTTAAAGGTTTGTATAAACTTTCATATACTTTTTCACATTTTACACTGTGTCAAAAAACTGAATTTAATTATCAGATGGGTCTAGGTCCTGCTGGTGTCGGGTGCCTAACGGCTCCACACGCTCTGTATACATTAAAAGTTAAGTTTATGGTATTTATACGGTTCTGGTTAAATTTCGTTTTTTTATGGTGTGGCAATTATTTGCAACTGTATTCCCCTGACAATTTAGTTGTGGTAATGAAAGCATGCACACACGCTCTCCATGCTCTTATGTACATTTATACAGCAGCAGCTGTCTACTTTTGATATTATCTTATAGTATATAATTTTATGGCAAGACAGGAGGCTTCATATTTGCTTATCTTTCTTTACTGAAACTCCCAGCAGCAAAGAAACAGTTAACAGCAGTGTAAAAAAGTTTAACCAATCAGAGTGCATCACAGCAATATAAACTGTCATCAGGCTCCTCCCAATTCCTCTTTCTTTGCTGCTTAGCCTCCCAGGTGAGTCTATTCTAATTATACTCCTACTTATGCTCAAATTTTTATATACATTTATATGAGTATATTGCTTTTATATTATATATATTTATTCATTTACCTATTCTAGTATTTTCTCAGCCTTTCTGTGCTTTTACACTCTGCTTAGGTGACATGGGCTGACTCCCCAGTCAACCTATAAACACTATTGCCTCTCTTATTTTTCTACCATCTTGTATTCTTATACCGTCTGTTTAACTGACACACTTTCCCCGCAGCGCCCGGCATTTTGCCGGCCCGCTCCGCTCAGTTTTTTCCCTCACACACTTCGTGTGTTACCTTGCGTCTCCATAGAGACGTTTCCCGCCCTTTTCCTTCCGCGGCCATTTCTAGTTACCCTTTCCCGGGCTTCCTCTCAGCGCCATCTTGCGGAAATTTTATGCGCGGCGGTTCACTCGCATTTCAGCTCCCACTGCAGAACAACGACCCAGCTGTTCGGTAAGTACTTTTTATCCCTTAAAGACCTTTTATTTTATTTTAAATCATTAAGGATACATACTCAAAATTTCCCTTTTTCTTGACAGGTTTTTTGTCAACTTAAAAAATCCTTGCTTGATACTGAGGGTGACCCCCTCAAGCCTTTATTCTGAGGGTGACCCCCTCTAGCCTTCCTTCAAGGGTGACCCCCCTTTTTTCTGCCTCTATACAGGGTAATCCCTATTTGATGACACAGGCACATACCTGTTATTTGATTTGGACATTTCATTGTCCTTCCTCTCTGGGTGAACCCCATTGATGTATTGTGGATGAACCCCACTGTTACAAAAATTACTTTTCTGTATAAGTCCACCGCCTCATTGTATTAGTTTGTCTGCATACCAATATTAGAAATAATTAAAATAATAAAAATAAAAAAAAAAAAAAAAAAAAAAAAAAAAACTATATATATATATTGTATATTATATTATTCTTTGTGGTGACCCCACTGTTATTGACATTATGTCTGATGTACCAGAACCAGCAGTTTCTGCCGAACTTAAGGCTTGGCTATTCAATGCCATCACTGAATCCATTCCTAAAGCTTTAGCGGCTTTCAGCGAGCAGACAATATCAGCCCCTACGGCGGCCATTACCCAACTCTCAGATTCCGAAGATTCTCACACTTCGGAACATGAAGGAGCCCCTCGCAAACGCCCTTGGAAGGGCGATAGCGCCACCGCCGGTAAAGGCAAAGCGCCCGCTAAACACCCTAAAGTGCCCTATTCAAAACCCAAACATGATAAATTTAACGCATTTGAGGGTTCTACCTCTGATTTTAACCTCCAAGTATTAGACGAATACTACGCAGAACACTCTGATACTGAGGCTCCGCCTCATAAGACATTCCGAGACCTTTATCCATCCGATTCTGCAACTAATGAACCCCTCATACCTCTAGAGGAACTCCAATCGGAGTCTGACTCCATAGATACCTTATTTGACACCTCTGGACGCCCTCTATTTGACCCCAGGTGCATTAAGCACCCTAGATCGGCCGAATGGACACCCCCAGACCACATTGCCAAATACTGTAGAATGTGGCTCCGTCGGCCTTTAGAAAAAGAGGTGAGAGCCAAATTAAGGGCTGAATGCCCACGCCCCACCATCCCAGACAAGGTGGCCAATACACCAGAATTCGACCCCTTCCTTGTGACCTTTCTAACCAAGTCAGGGAAAGACCCCCGTAAAGGTCTAGAACAGGGTCTTAAAACTGCTCAAGACAAGTTGATGGATGTGGCGGGCCCGCTCACACAAATTTTCATTATTGCAGACGAGGCTTTATCAGGTGGCACATTTGACGCACATATGGTGCGAGAGTGGGCACAAAGGGCCTTATGCCTTTTAGGCAATGCCAATGTGGCAATATCAACAGAGCGGCGGAAAGCCGTCCTTTATAAAATTGATGCTAAACTTGCCGAACTAGGCACCAAAGAACTTGGCCCAGAAGCTCAAGGCATGTTATTTGGAGACAAGTTCATAAAAGAACTAAGTAAACACGTCTCTGTTTTTACAACACTGACAAAGGCACAATCCTCTATTCGCAAGGTATTTCGCTCTCAGCGTTTTTCTGGAAGAGCTGGTCGCTATAGAGGCCGAGCGACTGGCAGACCCGCCTTCACAGGCTACAGGCCTCGACCTTCAGACACCTGGAATTCGGGCAATACCCGATTCCAACACAGACAATTTTTTCCCTCTCGCGGAGCAATCCGAGGACGTGGATCCGCTTCCCTACGCGGTCGCTCTGCTACAGGTAATGGACCTTCCTTATTCTCTTATTCCTATTGCAGGCCGGTTAACCCTTTTTTCCCAACAGTGGTCTCAACTAACGCAGGATCCTTGGATCCTTCAAACGGTGTCCGGGTTCCACCTGGATTTTTCAGTCGAACCAATTCAAAATTCCCTTCCTACCCCAATAAAAATGTCTTTGCTAGACGAGTCGACTCTACGGAGCGAACTCAACGATCTATGCACCAAAGGTGCGATCGAACGAGTTGTGGGCCCACAGGTCTTCGTAAGCAACATGTTTCTGGTAAAGAAAAAATCAGGGGGTCTACGACCAGTCATCAACCTGAAAGATCTGAACAATTTCATTGTATACCGTCACTTCAAAATGGAAGGGATCCATTTATTGAGAGACCTACTCTCCGAGGGAGATTGGTTCTCTCGCTTCGACCTAAAGGATGCATACCTCACGGTGCCGGTAACACCAGCACACCGCTGCCTCCTTCAGTTTCGTTGGGAACAGACACTATGGCAGTTCACCTGCCTACCCTTCGGCCTATCTTCCGCACCCTGGTGCTTTACCAAGCTAATGAAACCAGTGATGGCCTTACTGCGGTCCCAAGGAATCCGCTCCATAATCTATCTGGACGATATCCTTCTCATGGCACAAGACCAGGAAACCCTCCTCCATCATACAAACATGACCTCCGCCCTATTGCAGAACCTTGGCTTCGTGATCAATCACCAGAAATCATCTCTAACACCGTCCCAGACGATACAATTCCTGGGATTCCAGATAGACTCCGTTCAAGCAGTCCTTCAACTTCCGGCACCCAGAATAAAATCCATAAAAAGAGACATTCGGAAGTTACTGATATCACCACACCTTCGCCTACGGGATCTAGCCCGCACCATCGGCTTGCTCTCCGCCTCAATACAGGCTATATTCCCTGCCCCACTGCATTACCGGGCACTGCAACGATTAAAGACCCAATACCTACACCAGTCGACATCTTACGACCAACAGATCACACTCACGGACGAGGCCCGGCTCGAGCTCCATTGGTGGCTACAACATATGGATGCCTGGAATGGAAGAGCCATTTTCGGATCCCAACCAGACTTCATCCTGGAATCAGATGCAAGTTTGCTCGGATGGGGCGCAACTTGCTCGGAAACCTCTACAGGAGGACTCTGGTCCCACTCAGAACGCGCACTTCACATCAACTGCCTCGAACTGATTGCAGGCTCATTTGCAATCCGCAGCTTCGCCAAAGATGCCTACAACTGTTCAGTTGTGCTGAAAATGGACAACGTGTCCGCAGTCCGCTATGTGAATCATCTAGGAGGTTCCAAATCAAAGATGCTCTCAGACCTGACCAAGGAATTATATCAGTTCTGCCTAGACAGGAATATCTCCCTGCGAGCGGAATATCTGCCGGGAACAGACAACCTCGTCGCAGACTGGTTCTCCCGCCACTGGAGGGACTCCAGCGATTGGCAACTGAATCCACAAATATTTCATCATCTCCAGATTTGCCGGGGACCATTCAACCTGGACCTCTTTGCATCTCGCCTCAACAGGCAGACGGACGCTTTTTACAGCTGGTTACCGGACCCAGCGTGCCTTGCAGTCGATGCCTTCCTACAAAAGTGGCCGATGTCAGGGGCATATGCGTTCCCTCCATTCTCCATGATTCCGCGCACGCTACAACTTCTCAGAACTCAAGGTGTCAAGATAACTCTAGTGACCCCGCTATGGCGGGCCCAACCATGGTACCCTTACCTACTGGAAATGTCAGTGGACTTTCCCCTGCTACTACCCTGCACCCACGACCTCCTCAGAGACTCGATAGGCAACTTTCACCCATTGGCGATTCAGGACCATCTCCAACTAGTGGCTTGGACCATTTCAGGGGATCGTGGAATGTCTCAGGCCTTTCGACAACTGCTCAGGGACTCCTTTGGGACTCATGGGCCCCAGGAACCAGACGCTCTTACATCTCTGCATGGCGCCTATGGAGTTGCTGGTGCTTGGAAAGGAACCTTGATCCCTTTTCAACACCTATAATTAATATTATTAACTTCTTGTCGTCTTTATTCGACCAGGGTAAATCCTACCGGACCATTAACGTGTTTCGGTCTGCTATTTCTGCAGCGCACGTTCCTATAGAAGGCTCTTCGGTGGGCAAACACCCGTCTGTCTGCAGACTTTTGCGGGGCATCCGCATCGCTAGACCCCCGAATCCCAAATATAATCAATTCTGGGACGTTGCCGTCATGCTCACGTTCCTGGAAGCTTGGCCGGACAACGAAGCGCTTTCCCTACGCCAATTATCAGCCAAATTAGCTCTCCTCCTCTGTTTGGTCTCCTTCCGAAGAGTTTCCGACATCAGGGCTTTCGACTTTCACGCCCTCGATTTCACACCAGAAGGGGTACACTTTCACATCACTAGACGCACTAAGACCAACTCATCTACCGTGAGCTACCCTTACTTCTCGGAGAGACCACTCCTATGCGTAGCCCGGTGCATAAGACACTATATCGCTCGCACTACCCTTCTCAGAGCACCTACCGGGCCCCTCCTGGTATCCTATGTACGGCCTCACAAACCAGTTTCGTGCCCTACCATTGCACGCTGGATTAAATGGCTCCTAGCCCTGGCTGGCATTGATGCATCTTTCGGGGCTCACTCGGTTAGAGGCGCAGCCGCCTCTTCAGCACTCCTAGCTGGAGGTTCCTTAGCGGAAATTCTCTCCTCCGCTGATTGGTCTAGAGAATCCACCTTCCGTACCTTTTATTTTAGACACTCTCCTCACGTTTCTCTGTCCTTGCTATCTGTGCGTTAAAATAGCAAATATGAAGCCTCCTGTCTTGCCATAAAATTCGGGATTATTCTAGCTCCTAGTGACCGAATAATCTAAATTTTATTAAAGACAGGAGGCGAATATTTTCCCACCCTAGTTTTCTCTTCCCACCCTTCTAGGTAAGTATCCTGTACTACCTCCAATTTCTAACTATGACTTACATCCTCTCTTTCGCTAACCTAGACTCATTAGGTCGTTATTATTATAACCCGTTTTTTTTATATTATATCTAGTTCATTAAATTCTAGATGGTCATTTACTGTTATACCACTCTGTTATTACCATAGTTAGAGCTTGCACTAAATTAGAAGTCAGTTCACTGCATTTATTTGGTTTTCTTTTGCCAAAGAGACCATACTTTCACGATATTTCTCCTTCCTCCTAGTGTGAAGATCGCTTGCCTTCTGCCTTGACTCTACCTGCGGGTTGATTACTACCTTCATCCTTAAAGATACCTTCACCGTTACCTGTTCATCGTTTTAATGACTACTTTTACATGGTTGACTCTACAGCTGATCGGCTACATCAAGAAAGAGGAATTGGGAGGAGCCTGATGACAGTTTATATTGCTGTGATGCACTCTGATTGGTTAAACTTTTTTACACTGCTGTTAACTGTTTCTTTGCTGCTGGGAGTTTCAGTAAAGAAAGATAAGCAAATATTCGCCTCCTGTCTTTAATAAAATTTAGATTATTCGGTCACTAGGAGCTAGAATAATCCCGAATTGCCAAAGATTCTTCATTTGGCCGTCAATAAGCTTTGTACTATTGTTGTCATCTACTGTGTTTTTCTTAGTACAGTTATATGTATACGCCCTTTTATATACACTAATCTGTCTGAGGAGTATCACTAAACAGCCAGCAATCGTACGGCTACACCGTTAGTTATACTCTGTCATTCGCACGTTTCCCTGTACTTATCTTCATTCACATCTTCGCCTAAACTTTCATTCAATTCTATAACACTCACGTTAATCGGTCATTATGTACCACGGCATTTCGCGTGGTCTGGCTTTCGGTTAACTGTCGTCAGCTCAGTACCATTTATGAATGTTTAGTTGTCCGTTTGCCTAAATTACTATTCCTGTACATATGAGTCTTTCTTTAAAATCAGCCTTTTCATTGTATTTATGTCTAAATTAAAAACGAACATCAATATCCTAATCAGGATGTTTTAGGGCAATTAAGGTCATATATTCACGGTGTATTAATTTTCTTAAACCATAGTTAAGGTGTTTTGGTATATGTAAGCTTGTTAAATAAGATTATTTTACGCCCACTTCTGTCTCCTGCATCTCATGTTCCTAATTACACTAGGCTGTATTTAAATTAGATGTCAAGTTAAGTTAGTTTATCTTCCCTCTGGTTAAAGTTCATACAATTACCATCTCTGATTACAACGGTGCCTTCTTGCTTAAATACGCCACTTCATTTTAAGAGGTCTCAGCTTATTTATTATACTACATTGGGCGCTCAGTTATAGTTGACTTCTTCTAAAAGCAGTAATGATTAGGGTGCCTATTAAGCTTACTGTGTTCCCATTTTTAGCATTTGCCGGGCAGCCAGTCTATCGTTGGCCCTTTATAGCATGTTGTTATACATTTTCATGAACATTTCTGATTAAGCGCTAAGGTGGTTACCCCAGCACACATTACAAGTTACAGGGAGTACCGGCAGTTACATTCTTTCTACGTCTAGTGTCCGTTCACTTAAAGTCATATGTTTAACCATTTGTATGCTTACAGCGGCCGGTAATGGAGACACTCTCATACAATCTTTTTCGTTTATTTTATGCAAACTGTCGTTTATTTTTAAATGAACCTTCATCGTTATATTTCTTATGGTATCATATAAACTATCAAGTAGTACCACGCTGGTTTTTCGCTCCGTCATAGCAGTAATAGTTCATTCCGTTTAAACAGCACTGATATAATCCTTCATTATTATGTTCTTTTCCTGTACCTTTGTCCATATACATACACAAATGTAACGTGTACAATGACAGGATCATTAATTTACTAAAGTATTTTCCTTAAAGCAATTGTGTGTTTTGAGTATATAAGCATGTTATACTATGGTTAATATCATGCTCAGCTTCTGTCTGGGGCATTACTTATTGCTAACTAAGCTACGCTAAGTAATTAAGATGACAATTAATTATGTTTTATTTTCTCCTGTTATAAGATATTCCATCCTTCTTGGTTAAAACGCAAATGCAGCAGTTAAAGAGTTCTAGTTATCACCCTATCAACACAAGTCAAATCTTCGTAACATTAGTCTACATGTACGGGTCATGTAGGTTCATTTTCAACTACAGTATACGTTGCTCAGGACAATCAGCAGGTGAGGTAACTAATAAAACCAGGTGGGATCAGGAGTAAGTTTAAACTCTCGCCAAATTAGGTATGGTCCTGTAGGCCTCTCCGCCTATTAGTCAAAGTGGTCCCGCAAGGCATACAATCAGCCCTTCCGTTCAGAGGTTCGTGCCCAATCGTCCCAACGCATAGTTATAGCCTTGCTTCAAATCATAGTTAGGGCCTCACCCGTCACGGCCAGTCGATATTACATTCTGTTACGGTCACTGAGAGGCCAACACCCCGCCACCCACCTCAGTGGCACAAAGGCCCCACGAGCCAAATGATAGGTAGAGCCTCTCAAAGCCACTTGGCAAGTAGTCAGGGCGTCACCTGTCACCAACATAAGCTAGTTAATACAATTTCGCCTGTAGGCACTACTCTAGTAAGCTGGGTTACGGCAGGTCTATATGGTACTATACTAACTAAGCATCTGCTTCACTTCCTTAGCATGTCTCATGCTTCTATACTAGGAGATGTTCTGTCAGTTACTAGCACCCCTCTCAGATCAGGCTCGGAGAGAATACAATACAAACATCGTTTGGGGTCAGTTACACACACAACTGTTTCTAACGCAATTTTCGGGTCTCAAAGCACCTTCCTGTGCCATTTGCTCAACAGCAGCTCATACGATCAAATTTCGTACGAGAAACTTAGCAAATTCCCTCTACCAGTAACGCTAACGCAGATTATCAGTACGACATCCGATGGAGCATATGCAGATGAACAAAAGTCATACACTACTTAGACAACTTCCTCACCATCGCACCACACCACGCCACACAGCCTTAATCACATGGTCACTCTGTTCAAAGCTTTAGAAGTTCCCGGACAAAACAGTAGGTCCCAACACCGACTTTACATTACTAGGGATTACACTCAGTTCTATTTCTATGCAGGCCAGCCTGCCACAAGGGTCAGTAGATACATTTATTTCTTACATCAACATCTGCACGTCACAAGGCATTTACACCAGAAATCAGCTACAGTCACTACTCTGTTAACTCAATTTTGTAATGAGAAGAATTTCACAAGGCAGGTTTTAATTTCCAGATCCCTGTCTCTCTTGCATGGTCTCCCAGATGACGACCCACAGCTCTCGTAGACCATCCAGCTAGAGATGATCTTGAAATTCAGCTTCTCTTCCTGTCTTTGGGAATGGCAGGTTGCTATTTCTTCCCCCCATTTATGACAATTCCCCTGTGGTTCAGACTGACGCATCAGGTACCATAGATTATGCAGCGATTTTGGTAACTAATGGATACACGTCTCTTGGCCAATTGAGTTTACCTCACTTATAAATTTAAATACCACCTCAGCGCTAGTGGATATATACCCAATCGTAGCAGCTACACATATAAGGGGCAACGAGTGGAGAGGGCAGTCGGTCAGAAGCTTTTCCAATATCTTGGCGACTTGTAATATCATCAACGAAGGCCGCTCTCAGTCCCTCTCGATTATGTACTTGGTTAGGAGTCTTACCTGGCTGACGGCAAATCTTCAATATTGCATAACTTGTGTTCACGTTCCTGGTATTCAGAATTACGCAGCTGACGCTCTCTCACGCTCTAATTTGCAGGAATTTTTCTCTTCATCCATTAGAAACTCGCAACCCTGGGAGCCTCAAAGCTTCACAGTCCCAATTAGGCGTTAAATACTCGGTTGCTCCATAGTCGGTCGCTCGCATAGGCTGGTTATTCCTTAATTTCAGAAAGCCTTTTCCAGAGAACGTATGAGTTTAAAGTTTTGTTCATGATTATTGCGTAATTAATGCTTTCCATTTTGAAACTGATCGCATTCACAACTTTTGCCACTTTTCTCTTAAATTAGTTTACAATACTATGAAACCTTACTTGACAGGCATACACGTTTATCTATTCTCATACCAAACGAGCATAACTGGTCCAACAGTACAGATTAAATATTAGCCTACCTCTGCCAAATCTTGTCCTATCCACGTTTTGGATAATCTAGTGGATTCTCAACTCACTTCCATCCCTGTTTCCCCACTATTAGCTATTCAAGGGAAACCCCTAACCACTATACATTTCATCCTTTACATGACTAGGACATAACCCACATTCCTTCTCGGGTCGTTCATTCCGCATTAGAGCAGCCACAGCTGCCTCTGGAAATCACGCACTTACTCACATCATTAAAAAGATGGGTCGGTGGGAATCGTCCGCATACTGCAGATTCATACCCACTCATGAGATAGAAGTAACACTGGTTTCCTGTGGAATGTCTATATAATGATCTGCTTTATAAAGGTATCTGTCTTTTAAGAGTCGCTTCTTATATTTTTGCCCTCTTTTACAGGTCTAACCTCACGTCAGTTTCGGCACACCTCAACTGACTTTGCTCTTACTACTTCTGCTTCATTTATTATTGTTCCGTACGTCCTCGGTATGTGCCGTACACATATACATAAAAAGTCTGAAAAAAATAAATTATAGAAAACAAATTTAATCAAAATCCACATTAAGTCCTAATGGTTGTAGTGTTTTCAATCTGTGTATCCAGAATCCCTCCCTTTGTCGAAGTTTCATTGTTATTCTTATATGATTTTAGCATGCACATGGTCAGATATGATTATATTACTTTCTTTTGTATTATTCTGTTCATGCTGACCAGTTACTGAAGTTTACGAAGACTCCTCCACTGGTACTTTACTCATATTAGTTTCCCCAGTTTTATTGTATAGCATTGATCCTGCTGTCATAATCAGTTAGAACTGTATTCTGGATGGCATTTACAAATTTAAAAATATGTGCAGCCTGTCAATTGTTGTTATATAAGCAATATGTGTCCATCTTTTATAGTCGTCCTACTGTCTTTAAATTTTCATGCTGTATCACTGCACTTCAAAAATAACGAATAATATATATATATATATATATATATATATATATATATATATCCACAGACATCAGGTGGTATAACCTATTTGGATCAGGGCCGGACTGGCCCACCGGGATACTAGGAAATTTCCCGGTGGGCCGGCACACTATGGGACCGGTGCGCGCCCGCCTAGCGTGCACCAGCCTGGGCCGCAATTAGAGGGTGACCGGAAGGAGGGGATGCGCTCCCCTCCTGCCAGTCACAGAATGTAGCGTGGCCGAGCAGGCAGACCACAGTAGGGGAGATTCCACACACACAGAACCCCTACACACATAACCCCTTCACACACACAGAACCCCTCCACACACACAGAACCCCTTCACACACACAGAACCCCTCCACACACACAGAACCCCTCCACACACACAGAACCCCTTCACACACAGAACCCCTCCACACACAGAACCCCTTCACACACACAGAACCCCTCCACACACACAGAGCCCCTGCACACACCCACAGAACCCCTGCACACACACACAGAACCCCTCCACACACCCTGCACCCCCAACCACACATATCACCCCCACACACACTGCACCCCCCACACACACTGCACCCCTCACTGCAGTCTCTGTGTGTGTATTCAGCAGTCTGTGTGCGTATTCAGCAGTCTGTGTGCATGTTCAGCAGTCTGTGTGCGTATTCAGCAGTCTGTGTGCGTATTTAGCAGTCTGTGTGCGTGTTCAGCAGGCTCTATATGTGTATGTAGCAGCCTGTGTGTGTGTAGTCACCAGTCTTTGTGTGTATTCCGCAGTCTCTGTGTGCGTGTACAGCAGTCTGTATGTGTGTGTATTTAGCAACCTGTGTATATATACAGCAGTCTCTATATATGTGTATTCAGCAGTCTGTGTGTGTTTTTTTGCGGTTTGTGTGTATTCAGCAGTGTGTGCGTGTGTGTATTCAGCAGTCTATCTGTGTGTGTAAGTATTGTATTCAGTGGCGTACACACAACCCATGGGGCCCCGGTGCAAAAACTGACCCGTGGCCCCCTCCCCACCCCCCGCGCGCTTACTCTGTGCAGGTTGGGGCCGCAACACATGGCGGCGGGCACCTGGTCGCAGGGGTCGCATGGCTGCGACCGCGGTATGTACGCCAGTGCATGCAGATACACATACACTTAAAGGACCACTACAGACACCCAGATCACATCAGCTCAATGAAGTGGTCTGGTTGCCAGGTCCCTCTAGTTTTATCCCTGCAGCTGAAAACATAGCAGTTTGAGAGAAACTGCTATGTTTCACTGAGGGTTAATCCAGCCTCTAGTGGTTGTCTCATTGACAACCGCTAGAGGAGCTTCCGCGATTCTCACTGTGAAAATCACAGCGAGAAGATGCTGAACGTCCATAGAAAAGCATTGAGTAATGCTTTCCTATGGGCGGTTTGAATGTGCGCGCGGGTCTTGCCAAGCGTGCGCATTTGGAGCTGAGAGGCGGATCGGGGTGGAGAGATCCCCAGCGCCAAGGGAGTCCGGTGCTGGAGAAAGGTAAGTGCTTAAGACACACACACACTCTCACGAACAGACGCATACACACTAGCTAACAGACACACACACACTCTCCCGAACAAACGTATACACACTAGTTAACAGACACACACATTTACTGACAGACACACACTCAGTGACAGACATACATACACACTCACTGACAGGCAGACACATACACACTCACTTACAAAACACACACTCACTAACAGACGCACACATACTAACACACTCAGTAACAGACACACAGTAACACACTCACTGACACACTCTAACACTAACACACACACTCTAACACTAACACTCTAACACTAACTCACACACACACTCTAACACACACAAACTCTAACACTAACACACACACACACACACTCTAACACTAACACACTTTCTAACACACACACACACTCTAACACACACACTCTAACACTAACACACACATGTTTTTTGTAAAATTTAATCCCCCAGCCTCCTTACCTTTTGGAGGGCTGAGGGGGTTCCCTGAGGTCCAGTGGTGTTACTGGCCCTGCTGTAACCAGGTGACACCGGTGTAACCCGGTGACACCAGGGCCAGCCTCGGGGGGCCCTGAGGTGGCTACCAGGGCCCCCCAGGAGAAGAGGCTGGCCGCACTGGCATACATTACGGGTCGCCACTGGTATGTACGCCACTGATTGTATTTGTTGGAGGTACCAATAAATATAAGCCTCAGTTTATTGATAATTTATATTTTTATTCCTTTGAGTGGTTGCGTAGTCAGGGCCCCAGTGCATTGGTTTGCCCATTATGCTGTTACGATGGCACTGGTCTAATGTGTGTGCTCTGATGATCATGCTCCTACAAAATGTAAATGAAATTACTCATTTGAGTACCAGAAAGGGGATGAGCTGTAACAGTCATTTTTGGCCAAGAAGAGGTTAAAGACTTCTAGTGTGTATGTATTTCTCTGTTTTGTTTTTCTTTTAGCGATTTTTGTATCGCTAATGGGTGTCCCATTTTTATTTTTTTTCAAAATCTGGTCACCCTAGACACATGGAGGGTTGGGAGGGGGCTATAGGGACACATGGAGGGCTAGAAGAGAGGGCTAATAGGACACCTGAAGGGCTGGGGGGCTACTGAGACACATGGAGGGCTGTGGGGTAATGAGACACATGAAGGGGTTGGGGAGTAAAAAGACACACGTCGAACACGACACACTACAGGGTATAACCACAGTCTCCCAATAAATGCTTAGCCACAGCGGCTACCATATACTGCACTCAACTATGGATGGTATACACTAAAGTGGTTTGCAAAACTTGAAGTCTCCTAAGGAAGCGGAGCAAGGCCCTCGCGTAGGATGTAAAGTAGATAAGCTAACTGTTATATTGAGATTGGAAAAGAAGTGCTGATGCACAAAAATTAATTTACACCTTGACCCGTATATGTGGCTGACATACATACCCATGTAATGTGATCTCTATAATGTGGACCTTGTACTGTTTGTACATGTTACCCCCCCCCTTTTTTCATTCTGTACCCCCAATGTCAAATGTTATGTTCTTCTGAAAAAACAATAAAAAACAGATATTAAAAAAAAGACACACGGAGGTGTGTGGGGAGAAAGAGACAGACGGGTTGGAAAAGGGGAACAGGAGACACACACAGAGGAGCTGGGGAAGACGAACACGAGACACACAGAGGGAGTGGGGAAGGAGAGAATGAGACACACAGAGGAGCTGTGGGGAAAGATACACATAGAGGTGCTGGGGCCGGGGAAAGAGACAAAGGGGCTGGGGCTGAGAGACACGTGAAAGGGGTTTGGTGGAGAAAGACAAACAAACTTCACTTGTGTCTCCTGCTCTCCCTGAAAGTCGGCTGGTGAGAGAAAGATGTGATATTAAAGGGACACTATAGTCACCAGAACTACTACAGTTGATGTAGTGGTTCTGGTGTCTATTGTCTGTTCCTGTAGGCTGAGCACTGTAAATGCTACCTTTTCAGAAAAAAAGGCAATGTTTACATTGTTGCCTAGGCACATCTCTAGTGACAGTCACTCAGAAGGCCACTAGAGATGCTTCCTAGTCCAGTGCTACACAGTGTGCAGCACCTATGTTTAGCATCTCCACGCACTGCATGGACGCTCCCCATAGAGATGCTTTGATGCAATGCATCTCTATGAGAAGATTCCGATTGGTGCGGTGATACGCAGCATATTGCCAAACATGCGCAATAGCCCCCCAATGCTTTCCTATGCAAATTTAATTGGCGTTGACTGAAATCATCCAGTTGTCAGCCAAAATGAAGAGTACACTCTTATTACTTAAAACAAAAAACAAGATTTTTTTACTGCTGTGCATTAGCATACAATTTCAGTCCAAATTACCAAACATGTCTTAATATATCAAGGTAGTTGAACTGAAACATTGGACTGAAACAAATGCACGTCTGCATCTGCTTACAATAAATCTGATCTGCTTTATTTTGAAGCCCTATGAGTGCTATTTTTCATGTTTGAGTGATAGTTTTTAGTTTTAAGTGGACTGGGGTGCGTTCTGGGTTGCCCTCGGTGGCTACACCTGGCGTCACCGTCATAGCCTGTTTGAGGTTGGACCCCCGCGGTTTTGAGAGCTGTTGACCCACTGTGTCTAGGAGTGAGTCACTGAGGTTTGCGCTGCCCTGTGTCCTGTAGGGAGGCGTGAGGTGTGCATGGGCTGGGTGATACGCTATTGTTTGTGACATTTGTTATGTGTGAAGCACAGCTAGTATAAATAGTCTGGGGGAAGTGGGGCCTGTGTGAGCGGTTGTGGTCCGACTATGTGATCTGCAGGTTGCAGAGTCGTGTGTGGACAGACCAGTAGTAGGCTCACGTAGGGAGGCTCCATGGAGTGTAGCGCCCCTGTACCTTGGGGCCAAAGGGGGGGGGGTGTGCAATATCATGCACCGGAGCACAGAAACCCAATCTCTGGGTGTAACAATCATTTCCTAATGGTCTGGTGGGTAGGTTAAGGCAATTATCTCGCTTGAAATATGCCCAGCTGTCGGTATTAAAAGTAAATCAGTAACATAGCATAACATAAAGTGTCCCGGAGTTAAAACAGAACTTTGTGGCGGTAGACTTGTGGTCAGGTCGCGTTGCCTCGTTTCCCTCTGGGTGTGGGGACGTCTTTGTCCTCCGTGGGCGTCATTCGAGGGTGGATGGTGGCGGCTACAGGTTGGTCAGCTAGGCCCAGTGTGGCCAACAGGGCCGGGCCCTCCTTGGGATCTGAGGCCTTATAGTTTTGTCCTTCCTTAGAAACCCAGATGGTTTTTGGCGTTGCACTTTGGAATATTTTTAATAGGTTGTGTTTTCCAATTACTTCACAAAGCATACCAATTCCTAAAGAAGACACCCCAGGGTGTTTTTTTTTTACTTTTAAATGTTTTTTTTTTGTTTAGCTTTTAACAGCTTATTTTACTATTTTAAAAAGTTTCAAAGGTTTTTTTCACTTTTTATTTGTAACTTTTAACCCCTAACTAGCCTAACAGTAAATTCCCCAATCTCCCCACTAACTTCTACCCACCCTAGCTAAATAAATAAATGTTTTACAAATATTTAAGTAACTAACTAAATAAATGTAACCCCTGAGAAGTAAATAAAAAAAAAATTAATCCTCAGGGTTAAAAGAAAAATCAGATCGCAGTGAAATACCGTGATCTGCATTTTGATCACTGCAGACAGTGATCAAAGGGCGGGGAAGGGGTTAAATTGTATTTGAAAAAGTTGAGGGGGGTGGGATTTTATTACTAACACTTTTCTTTTACAGCCAGAGACAGATCAGCACCATCTGTCTCTCTGCACTTCACAGGAGCTACAGTGAAACAGATCGGGTTTCACTGCAGCACGTGTGATCACATGGGCTGTGAAAGTGAAACTGACCATAGTAGTGTGCCTCCGACACGGAGACACACTACAGGAACATTAAGCCCACGATTGCCGCAATCTGGGGTTAATATTAGTTTTTGGCGGAAATTTTCCGTCCAGCGTCCTTAAGGGGATTGCTGCAATGACGTAAAATTTCCGTCCAGCGTCCTTAAGGGGTTATGGGTGCTGGGACACTGCACCCAGACCACAACAATGAGCTGAAGTGGTCTGAGTGCCTATAGTGTCCCTGTAAAAATGTAATATTTAAAGTAATACAACAAAACCCTCTATTTTAAAATGGTAAAATTAGTTAAACAATACTTTTTTGGCGAACAGCTGGACTGAAGCTTGGGTAATGGTCAAGAAAACGGTTCACTCTATTAATCTGCAAGAAACTTACTACAAATTATTGTACAGCTGGTGTCTTGTGCTTTCTCATATTGTTAAGCTTGATAAAAATATTTCTGATAGGTGTTGGAGATGTAATCAGGATAAGGGTGCTTTGTACCACATATGGTTTTAAGCTAAAATACTCAAAATCTTAAATTATATATTTTAAGCAAAAATCTCCTTAAATTCTACTATGTGGTTATCTCATATGGAATATCTGAAGGGTAATAAAGCAAATTATCTCTTGGAAATTAACATTTTACTTGCCACCACAATCTGTATTGCAAGAGAGTGGCAAACATCTGATCTTCGTTCTTGGGCTGCTACTAATAATCAAATCTCATTTCAGGGGGAAATGGAACGTTGTTTCTTCTCGCATAATTAGTAAACTACTTTGTATAGTGAGATATGGACTCCTTGGTTTAAATTCATCAAAAACTAGGAATCCAAAATGCAGTAGTGCTTAAACCTTTGTTACATAACCGCCGTGGTCTAAGACCTCCAAAGATTGCTGATGTGTTTTGTCGAATGTTGGATGTATGTTGTTAATTTCTTAGTTGTTTTATATGGTGAAAGATACCTGTTGTATATAACTGAAATAAATTTTATTAGGGATCTCAAAAAAAAAGTGTAAAACTTTTTCCCCTTTTTTGATCAATTGATGTCTGGAATTGTATGCTTTGTTAATGCTGCTGCTTTGTCTGTACTTTTCATATACTCAATAAAAATATTTGTGATAAAAAACAAAAAATCTTGCTGAAACAACTGATAAACATGCACCCATTTTATACTCATACATTACTATGGATGTTAAGATAAGAATAGACTTAACCTGGTCTCAAAGTTTTAGGGTAAGTTTAGTTTAAGGCACATCTTAAGCAAGACCGATTTCATACAGTCTGGCAGCCATAAGAGATAATGTACTTCCTTTTTGATAGTCCAGTAGGATTCTATTTCCTCCCATTGAGGTGGATAGGTGAGCTGAAACCATGTTGCCCACCATAGCCGCCCTATAATAGACATGGTTTTAAAGACCTCCCAAATTGACTGGGTGTTGAAGAAGTCTCGTAGCTACCCGAATCATTTTATTCTGCCAAGGAAATTGTGTGAATAGCTTTTGTAAACCAGATAATTAATTGTAGTTTGGGTAGGAGGCACATTTTTTTGCAGCTGTAGATTATAACCAGGGAGGGAATACACTTTACTTCGCATGAATTAAGTATCATTACAAATTCTTGCACTAATTTTGTATAATTATGATTCGAGACAAAACCTGCATTTAAGATTCGGGCAGATGGACTCTTATATAAGGCCCTTCCTGCCGCGGAAAACCAAACTGCCTCAAGACGGCCCCCAGAAACCCTCGATGGAGACGGTGAAAAGCTTTCTCTGCAACAAGAGATGCTAACAATCCCCTCAGAGGAGTTTGTCTTAGGCTATATAATAATTCCAGCACCTTCCTTTTAATCTCTGAGCCCTGCCTTCCTTTCACAAAACCCATTTGATCATCTTGAACAATTTCAGGAAGTATAGGGCCCAGCCAAGCCACATATATTTTTTGCCTCTACCCTTTAAACCCCTGCCCTTGTTATTCTCCCTATTGCCTCTCCCTATATAACATTGCCTCCTTGTGTCTGTTCCCAACTCACAATCCTCCCCTTTCCTCTCTCGAGTGTCAGCCCTATTCTCCCCCTTGTGCCTTTCGTCATTGCTCCAGCTTGTGTGTCTCCCCATCCCCTACTCTTCTCCCTATAATAAAATAAATGATTTACATATTAATTACAAACTAATTGTATTAAAATAAATGCTCGTTTTCTTGATGTGAGTCCATTTGGTCTGATTAACCCGTGGTGTTGGATTTCCACATATTTCTTAACAGAAGGATTGGTTGACCCTGCAAATCCAAAATCACCTATAAAAAAAAATATATAATGCAATTATTTAAATGTTTCAAAATTCCTCAGTTCCTCATTTACATATGTATGATTATGTAAATAATTCACACACACACACACAAATAAATATATATATATATATATATATATATATATAAACTTAAGAAAATCTACCTTGTTACATTATTGCCCCTGAACCATTCTTGTTGAAACTTAAGCACCAGCTTCAATAACATGTGTCATCAAACTGTGAAATGGTAATATTATGGTAATTCTAACTCATTTGGGATTTTTTCCCTCATTACGATCCAGTTTTCTGGCTTTTTTATAATTAGTTGCTGTTAAAAGAAAAGACATTAGAGGTTGCATTAAACATTTTTGTCAAGTGGAGCAAAAACTGAGACAAATTAACCCCTACTGTGTGTCAGTATATGTTTTGAAAGGGTTGGAATTTCAGCGAGATTCAATCTTTATGAAATACATACATGTTTCATATGGCTGTGCTAGAGCTGTTTTAAGTAAAAAAACATCATATAACATATTTAACAATGTAAACATGGTTGTATGTGTGTATCGAGAGGTTATGGGTTTGGAAGTGGGGTAGGGACCATCTTACCATTAGTGCCTCTTGGGAGACGGGCCAGCAAACAACGTTCCTCCCTCCCACCAACTCTCTTTTCTGTTTGTTATTTTCTATGTCACAGCTAGCGGGGGTCGTGTCCTTGCCAGTAGGTGTTGGGGAGCTATCACATGATATGTCAGGAGATGGACAAGGAGGGGCTCAACTGCCCCTGCTCTGTAGGGTAAACTTTACAGTTACCGAAAAGCTAGAAGCCGGCTGGTGATAAGCATTAAAAGGAAAAGGGAATTTGGTTTGGGCGAGGGGGGAGGCGAGAACACAGTAGGCACGTTGTCTCGTTCATTAGCAAGGACGTTTATGTAAAGTCTGTAGGGCCTAGGTGTTAATTTATATGTGAAGTTATGGATTATTTATGTATTATCTCTGGTTATAATAAAATGATAACGTTAATACACCCTGTTCCAAATTATTATGCAAATTATATATATATATATTTTTTTTAATTCTTTATTTTTGAATTTTGAATGATGTACGTTTTTGTGGTGGGGGTACAGAAAGAAAGTAGGGAATTAGAGTTTGTGGTACAGGTTTGCATTACATTGGACTGTTTTTCATAGTATTCTAACTTTCCACGTGCAAGTGGAAGTTGTTCGTCAGTAGTTTTAGCATACATACATAGCAAGTATATATTTTCTACGCTCATGTCAACATGTATTTTCCTTTCTTCTCGGGTATGGGGTGGGGTACAGAAGTAAGAGGGGTGGGGGTAGGGGTACCTTCCATTTTGCGGTGTGTTATATACATTTTGAGGTGTATTGTGTGACTCGTTCCTGTCTCGCGTTCGATTTGCCGTGTACCTCTCGAATGTGGGCTTTGATAGTTGGCTTAATTGCATGTTTGGTGTCTTTTCTGTTTGAGGTAGTAGGGTGAATGGGAGTAAGGGGTGGGGGTCGGTATGTGTCGTCTTAGGTTTTCTTCCTGGTGTGGTTTTCCGTGTAGTGTGCTTTTCTTGTTCTGAGAGTGTTTTTTGCTTATGTCGTGGTCCATGTGTGGGTATGAGTGTTGTCTTAAGGTAGTTCCTTAGTTGGGTGGGTGTCTTTGGTCTTAGATGTTTGCGTTTCTAGTAGTTTTTGCATGGTCTTGATGTTGGAAAGCAGTGTGGGTTTGGGAGGGAAAAAGGGGGGGGGGAAGGGTGGCCATTCTGGTAGGTGGGGTGCCCCATTGGGGGAGGGTGGCGGGGTTCGTGTGCCCCAGTTCGAAGTGTCTTGAGTGTGTGGCTTGCTCAGTGTGTGCTGGCGAGGGTCGGGAATTCGTAAAACCATGGGCCCCATATTTTATGGACGTGTTTGGTGGTGTCGTGCACTATTGCGGACAATTCGTCCATTTTAATTGCATGCAAATTATATTTAAGTGTCACAAAGATTAAATATTTCGTTTTTCAGTTTAACTCATGGATGGCATTGTGTCTGAGGGCTCTTTTGAGCACTGAAAACAATCTCGGACACCTGTGATAATTAGATTGCCAGGTGAGCCCAATTTAAGGAAAAACTACTAAAGGAGGGTGTTCCACATTATTAAAGGACCACTATAGGCTCCCAAACCACTTTAGCTTAATGAAGTGGTCTGGGTGCCAGGTCCATCTAGGATTAACCCTACCTGCTGTAAACATAGCAGTTTCAGAGAAACTGCTATGTTTACATAGGGGTTAATCCAGCCTCTAGTGGCTGTCTCATTGACAGCCGCTAGAGGCGCTTCCGCACTTCTCACTGTGATTGTCACAGTGAGAAGATGCCAGCGTCCATAGGAAAGCATTGAGAATGCTTTCCTATGGTCTGGCTGAATGCGCGTGCAGCTCTTGCCGCGCATGCGCATTCAGCCGATGATCTCAGAAGAGGGGGGAGAGTCCCTAGCGTCGAGGGAGCCCAGCGCTGGAGAAAGGTGAGTGTTTGACCCCCTTCCTCCCCCTTCAGCCCGGCGGAAGTGGGAGCCTGAGGGTGGGGGCACCCTCAGGGCACTATAGAAAATGAGTTTGTTTTCCTGGCACTATAGTGGTCCTTTAAGCAGAGCACCATTTTCATGCAATATGGGGAAGCAAAAGGATCTCTCTGCTGCCGAAAAGAGTGAAATAGTTCAATGCCTTGGACGAGGTATGAAAACATTAGATGTTTCACGAAAACTTAAGCGTGATCATCGCACTATTAAGAGATTTGTGGCTGATTCAGAACACAGACGGGGTCGTGCAGATAAAGACACATTGAGGATTTCTGCCAGATCCATGCATTGGATCAAGAGAGTAGCTGCTAAAATACCATTACATAGCAGCAAACAGATATTTGAATCTGCTGGTGCCTCTGGAGTCCCACGGTCATCAAGGTGGAGAGTCCTCCAGAGTCTTGCAACTGTGCATAAACCTTCTATTCGGCCACCACTAACCAATGCTCACAAGCAAAAACGGCTTCATTGTGCAGAAAAATACATGAAGACTAATTTTCAAACAGTCCTGTTCACTGATGAGTGCCGTGCAACCCTGGATGGTCCAGATGGATGGAGTAGTGGATGGTTGGTGGACGGCCACCCTGTTCCAACAAGGCTGCAACGTCAGCAAGGCGGTGGTGGAGTCATGTTTGGGCCAGAATCATGGGAAGAGAGCTTGTCGGCCCCTTTAGGGTCCCTGAAGGTATAAAGATGACCTCTGCAAAGTATGTGGAGTTTCTGACTGACCACTTTCTTCCCTGGTACATAAGGAAGAACTATGCTTTCCGTAATAAAATCTCATGCTGCAAAGAATACCTCTGCATCAATGGCTGCTATGGGGATATAAGGAGAAAAAGCCATGGTGGGGCCTCCATCCTCCCCTGACCTCAATCCTATTGAGAACCTTTGGAGCATCCTCAAGCAAATGATCTATGAGGGTGGGAGGCAGTTTACATCCAAAAAAAAGCTCTCGGACCCTATTCTGACATCTTGCAAACAAATTAAGCAGAAACTGTCCAAAAACTCACAAGTTCAATGGATGCAAGACTTGTGAAGCTCCTATCAAATAAGGGGTCCTATGTTAAAATGTTTAAAACGTTAAAATGTTGTTATAAGTTTGATTGAAATAACTTTTGAGTTCAGTAAATCTGCTGCAAACACAACAAATGTAGATTTTCAGTTCTTTACAACCTATGAAGTGTTTTGAAACTTACTGTGCGTAATAATTTGGAACAGTGCATTGTAAGTTTTTTATGTTTTAAAAAAAATACTGTTATCAGTAGGAGGCTTGTTCAATAGAATTTGAATTGTACTCTTCATACTTGATAACATGAGAATTATGCTGACTGTTATTTACACAATATTTAGGTAAATGAGAAAAATATAATTTGCATAATAATTTGGAACAGGGTGTAAAGGTTGGGTGAGTCCTACAGTCTAATGTTTAATAAATGCTATGGCCTGTTTCATCCAAATTCGGTGTCTGACGTTATTGGGGAATATTTGCGGTAGGCTATGTTATTCTTATTTGCATCAAATTCTCCCCTACGTCCATACATAAGTAAAACCCTCCAGTATGTAGACTAAGACGGTAGATTGGAAGAAGCATATCTATCTGGAATAGTGAATGAAACAATGTGCATGGCATTTTTTTTTTTTTTTTTTATTTAAGATTTTTATTGTGCATATGGAATATAGAACAATACAATGTGTCACATTATGCATTTTCATAGAATGAGCACGTTACAATAGATGACATAGTAATTGATTTCACAATATGCATTTTCGTAGAATGAATACATTACAGTAGACGACACAGTAGTTAAAATTAGTAGTTGGTTTCCAAACAAAGTAGGTGAGTAAGCTTATTGCTAAACTGTTATGGCAAGGTAGTTACTCAATGGATAGTCAGGTTGGTCGAGTATAAACCTAGAACAATACTCATAATTCAACCAAGTAGAATTAACAAGAATTAACATAACTAAGAGGAGAAGCGTAGCTGTTGCAGTGTTGCTAGTTAAAGCAGGGATTAAATAGGAAATTCAATGAAGTCGTATGGACACGAACAGTGGGTAGTTTCGAGCATTATATTGAAAGTGTATGTAGTCTTGATGAGCTAGTAGATTGATGAGTGATTGTATTTAGAGTGGGCATTAGGATGGTGGATAACATGGGTTACGTGGGGGGGGGGGAGGGGGAGAGGGGGGATGGGAGGAGGGTTAGATGTCAGGAAGTGAAGCCAAGGCTTCCAAATTTTGGTAAAGGTTTGAAAATATATACTTTAAATATAATACAAAACTAAACAAATATAGAACTGAGCATAGAACAATTGAAAACGCAATGTTACCTAATTAGAAGATACAGACACACTGCTAGAGGTGGGCTGTGAGGCTAGATCCAAGAATTTGGGTGGATGTGGAGTTGGCATTTCTGAGCTCCCTGCCTTGACTTTCTTTCTAACAGGATTATTCTCCAAAGTGAGCATTCAAAGTGAATTTAAAGAGAATTGCAAATTTAAGGCCAAAGTAGCCACACTGAAGAAAGTTTTTTTTTCCAATTTGATTATTTTTACCTTAACGTTGAAAATCACTTTCAGTTCTCCCTTTAGTAATAGCTCTGTAAGAGCTCTATTAAGTAAAGTCTGAATGGCCCCTAGTGAACAGTTTGAAACCATCCAGCTGCGTACAAGGTAATTCATATTGTAAAATCCAGACATGTCTCACACCTACCGCATGGGAGGAGGCTGGGGAAAAATATTTAGTGCCCCCTCACCATTTGTATTTAGAGACCCTCCTGCAGCAGTGGAGTGTAGAGGGTGGGAGGCCATATGCTTTGTCATCAGCGGCGTACATACCGCGGTCGCAGGGGTCGCAGCTGCGACCGGGCCCGCCACTCGAGGGGGCCCGGCCGCCCTGCAGACCCTGTGACCGGGTATCCGCCGCCATCATCTTCTGTGGCCCCGACCCACGCGGCAAACCGCCATGCTGTCAGGGCCACCCGATGGATGTGGATTGTCAGGGGGCCAGGTCAGTGCTGGGCGCTTTAACAGCGCGACCAGGCCCCCTGTGATGACATCACAAGCTGGGAGGAAGTGACCGCATGTCACTCCTCCCAGCTAACACTGAGAGCCGCGCAGGAGGAAGCATCCACCTGAGCCACCACTGGACCCCAGGAAAAGTCACCCTCCTGCACCTTAAAGGTAGGAAACAGGAGGGTGACTTAAACATTTTGTGTGTGTGTGTTTGTATGTATGTGTGTCTGTCTGTATGTATGTGTGTCTATCTGTTTGTATGTATGTCTTTGTATGTATGTGTGTCTGTCTGTTTGTGTGTCTGCCTGTATGTGTGTGTGCTTGTCTGTTTGTATGTATGTATGTGCATCTTGTGTGTGTGTGTGTCTCTCTGTATGTGTGTCTGTCTGTATGTGTCTGCCTGTGTGTATGTGTGCCTGTCTGTTTTTTATGTATGTGTCTTTGTATGTGTGTGTCTGTCTGTCTGTATGTGTGCCTGTCTGTTTGTATGTATGTGTCTGTGTGTCGGTCTGTATGTGTCTGTGTGTGTATCTATGTATGTGTGTGTGTGTGTCTGGCAGGGGGAGGGGGGGGGGCACAGATCATTTTCGCACCGGGGCCCCATGGTTTGTGTGTACGCCACTGTTTGTCATGTTTTATTATAAAGCCCCCTGTCACTGGCAATGTGTGGGGGCAGGTGGAGCCAGGGCCGGTCTTAAGCCTTTAGGCGCCCTGTGCGAAAAATCTTCACAGCGCCCCCTCCCTCCCCACCCCCTGTCTTCCATGTATTGTGTGTGTGTATAGGAGTGTAGTGATTGTATAGGGGGTTTATTAAATTAAAAATGATTTAAATACAAATATTCCTTTCTCCTTTCCTGTTGTTACCTAGTTGAGAGAGGGGCATGCTGATCTAAATCGGGTCTGCCCCTCCACTGGGTACAGACCATGCGTAACTGTCTCGCAAGCTCAGGGACTTGCAGTGTCCTGTGGTAATCTGCGGCAGCACTCTGATTATCCCGAGCTAGGAAGACAGCTACAGCCGACAGAAGTGCAGGCCAGAAGTGCCAGCCTGCCTCCCTTATATTACAGAGGAGCAGACTAAATATGTCACATAATACTATGAATGATTTTGCTTTGGAGCTCTGGATTATACTTATTTACCTTGACCTCTTTGGAATAAAAATTTGTAGTAATGTGCTGCTTCTCCATTTATCACAGAGCTCCACAACAATAAAACTCCCAGTAATGTGGAGCTCTGTGACAAGATCATACACTACACAACAATACAATTCTAAATAATGTGTCTATTAGTGCATCCCTAACTATAAAACACAGAGTAATGTGCTCCACTGCAATGCATCTCACTATAATATGATGTTATGTTTGTGTTGTCTGTGTATGTGAGAGGTGTGATGACTATTTGTGATATGTATGCTATGTGTTGGCTGTGTGTGATATTTGTAATGGGTGTATTAACTGTGTGATATGCGTGTATTGGTTGTATGTGATATTTGTGCTGGGTTTATTGGCTGTGTGTGATGGGTATTTAATTCAGATAAAAATATGCATTTAGGACTATGTGTGAATGCAGGTGTATATTTTTTCAGAGTTATGTGCACACAGTCCCACAGTCAGATGCACACAATTATACATATACAATGTCAAATCCACCACATGCACACAGTCGCAGGCAAATAGTCACAGGATCAGGCAGAAACACAGGTACAGGCAGTCACACACATACACAGTTACAGGCAGATAAACACTCACACACAATTACAGGCAGACAGTCACACACACAGGTACAGACAGACAGTAACATACATTTAGCCACTCATTCAGTCTTACACACACACACTTACATGCAGACAGACAGCCACACACACACACAGGCAGGGAGTCACATACAGACAGCCACACACAGGCAGACAGTAGACCGAAATTTTCGGCCAAAAATGGGCCTATCATGTTTTGGCCGAAAACGGGTCAAATTTGCTGAAATTAAAAAAAAGAAATGTAACTATGTAAAAACAAAAAATTTTTTTTTTAGAATTTTCATTTTTGTAGTGCATAGATTAACAGACATGCTTGCATTAACAATTCAGATAATTATATATCACAATGAAAGATAGTAATGATTACATGAAAAGTCAAGAATACTGCACTTGGAACAAGTGAGGTGAAAGAACACTAGAACACTGTGGGACAGGGTAGGGGGGAGAACACTATGGGACAGGGGAGGTGGAAAGAACACTGGGACAGGGGAGGGGGTGAAGAACACTATGGGACATAGGATGGGGGAAAGAACACTGGGACAGGGGAGGGGAGAAAAGAACACTATGGGACAAGGGAGGGGAGAAAATAACACTATGGGACAGGGGAAGGGGGAGAAAAGATCACTATTGGACAGGGGAGGGGGGAACACTATGGGACTGGGGAGGAGGGGGGAAGAACACTATGTGACAGGGAGGTGGTGAAGAACACCATGGGACAGAGGATGGGGTGAAAGAACACTATGGGACAGGGGAGGGGGGAACACTATAGGACTGGGGAGGAGCGGGGGAAGAACACTAAAAAAGAGGGAGGGCAGAGGAACACTAGAGGGCGGAGAGAGGAATATTAAGCGGGGGGGACCACTAAATACAAGGGAGAAGGGAAGTGTTTCATATTAGATTAATTAAATTCATTAATAAGTTTAATATTATTAAAATTATAGGAAAAACATTTTTTTTACATTATTTGGGGAAAAAAAGGATTTTTCGGTTTCGGTTTTCGGCCAAGGGCATCCCGAATTTTCAGTTTTGGTTTCGGCCCAGAATTTTCATTTCAGTGCATCCCTAAAACACACTCCTGCATTCAAACTCCCAAAAAAATATACAAGCACACCCCTTCACTCAAATACTTCACGCAAATGTACATCTGCATTAAAAAGTGAACATTACATTCAAACACACCCCTGCAATCAAACTCAAACATTAGGGAGCGGGGCCTAACCAGCATGGCCGACGGACGTGTGTGAGATGAGCTCCTCACACAAAACGAGACTTACACGGCTTAAATGGAGGTATAACCCCTAAAATCAAAACCAATGAAATAACACACTATACAAAACCTTTGGGGAACCCTCCCAAGCGACCTTGGAGACTCATCCCGCATCCTGACGCCGAAACCAGATTCTGCATGACGGATCCCAAGGGAGAGGGAAACGGACGATCCTCCACCCGGGAGCTGCCAGACCACTACTACAGACCCGTTCCCCCCCTCTTTGGACCGGCGGGGGTCATCCCAGTACCAACTGGAGGACAGGCAGCTAAGTTCACCTCAGAAATGCATACCGTCTCCTCTTGCCCCAGGGCCACGACCAAGATGGCGGCCAGAGCGGAGAAACTCGGTACAACAGACTGGGAAGCCAACTTCAAAACCAAATTTGACCTGGTGTGCCATTCTGGCGCCGGATCGAAGCCCGTGCTAAGCAGACGCAGCCACCCATCACTCGGACTTTAAAGACCCTGACAGAAGCCTTCTCAACACACCGATAAGCCCAGCCACAGGCCAAGGACACTCAGCATGCAGACCGCGCAAACCTGTGCAAGGCTGGAAACAAATGCCGATAAGAGCAACGAAGCGACTACCTGAACCGGGAAAACACTCGGAAGGAATACGGGAGACTATCACTACCAAACGAGGCAGACAAAGACCCACTCCGCGACCCTGGCTGAAAGCCCCTCACGCATCCAGCTACCAGCGGGCTCGACCACAACAGCCGTGGACGGCATGTTGCCTCCCCTTGTGTGGAGCCCAAACCCCTCCACAGGCATTTTATCAGGCATACCCCGGAGTGGCATAGTCCCGCACCCTGCTCCCCGACCCTTGCTGTCATGGAAGTGTAGGTCCAGTTTCGGGAACCCCAGACCGGAGGGTCCCTCACAGAACGCCAGCAGGACTCTGGCAATTATGCCCCGGCAGCCTCACACCGTGGGGCATCGGCTAAACAGCCAACAGACATTAACCCAACTTACCTCACTCCCTCTTACATCTCCACCCCATGACCCATGAGAGACAGAACTGGTAGTGCAGGGCCATAGACACAACACAAAAACACAAGTCCTCTCAATATGCTCCTACAGAGCCACACCACTTGAAGCTGAGACCCGGTCAGTGCAACACTGCACCCACACCTAAGCTTTAAAATGTCTGGACCTACCAACCTTGACTAACCTAGCAGGTATCACACACGTAGGGCTTAGACTCACACCAACATCACGGACGATTGACAAAGCTTGTACTCCACAAAACGCTCCATATACTACTCGAGCCTGAAATGTGAATCTTGCTATTCTTCCTGCTCACCGCATGTACAGTCCATACATGACAACGCTCACATAAACGCAGGCCACCCAGAGGCCATTAACGCGACTCACTTAAGCGGACCCCTAACTTGAATGTGTAGAGGGTCATCTGCACTGCCCTATACTAACAACGCCACCAGAAATCTACTCTTGACGCACCCTCCAGCTCATAGCAGCCTGTCCTCCCATTACCCAACATGACACACAGCAATCAACCTATCTATTTGACTAATACCCGCACGTTAAGTTTTAACTACATGTAAAATGAGCAGACCCACAGTCACAATGTTTTCAATGTTATCATATGCTCTAACTACTTGTAAAAAATGTTCTCATGCATGCTTATGCTGTTGTGGCAAGGCTTGCCTGTAATGTTCTTTGTGCACAACAAAAATAAAGAATATCTAAAAAAAAAAAAAAAGGGAACATTACTGTGGCAAATCCAGCCACTGTTCATTGTCCTTTATGTATATGTAATGTTATGCATACGTGTATACACCTTTAAGAACCAAGCGTATGTATTCTGTGTAACATGGTTCAAGGAAATCCTAGCGTTCATATGCTGCCGGCATACGAAAACCGCCAGCATTCATGTAATCGTTTCACGAACGGTGAATTTCAACACCCTTCGTGAAACGAACAAACTACCAAATGGAGACCACACACAGGAGGTCGTGTGGCGCCCATTAAGGATTGCAACATTGTTGCAATCGGCAATTAAGAGGATTCAGGGTGGCCGTCGTTCGGCTACCGACCACGCGGCGGTCGGCCATCTTGGATCCTTTGTTAAGTTCAGCGGTATTTGGTCGTCGAGCGCCTGAAACTAAAATCGGCTACTCGACGGCACGAATACCGCTGGACTTCCAAGCCGTTCGGGAGCCCCGGTCCTTCGGTAATGTGTTTCTATATAGTCATTCGGTAGTTTGAAGGTAACTTAGAAATAATGTGTATTTCGTGCGGCGTTCGGTTATTTAAGCTGGGATCTAAGCGGTACTTTCACGAAACGTGCGCTCAGACCCCAGCTATCTACCGAATGTTCATTCGTTTAAATCAGACGAATATTGTATAAGTTATAGATTTTTGTGTGAAATATTGGTTCTGCTGCACGAGGGGATAATCCACTTAACTGTTTATTCTGGTGGGAGTGTCCCTCTCGTGCAGCAGTGTATTATGGGAGAAATGTCCAGGTTGCTAAGTTCCCCATGTAGTCCCCTACTGTACAACCCCTGCAATGTCAGTAGGGAAACCCCTTGCATGGGGAATTGCATAAATACTGTGACCTGTGAATAAAGCACTCAGTTGACTCCCAGCCTATGTTTCGTCTAGTTCTTGGGAGGGAAGGATTCTTATTACGCTACCTGGAATATTGTATGCTGTACCTGCCTATGCTGATTATTGCCTGTGTTCCTGTCTACCAGCGGAGATCTTGTGGATTATACTGCCCCTCCGCTACAATTGGTGGCAAGCAACAGGATTTCAACTACCCAGCAAAGCAGCGTTCGGCAGAATCCTAACGAACAGAGAAAAGAAACCAACAATTCGTGAGTTTATTCATTCGGTGGAAACCGGAACCCGGGAACAACGGCCGTTAAATGAACACGGAGGTACCCAGTCGGGTTGCCCGTCGATCCGTTACAAGTACATTCAGACACACCCCTGCAATCAAACTCAAACATTGCCCTGTCTTAAAACGCAAACTACATACAAGCACCCCTTCAAACACCAATACTGTACATTACACTACAGTGACAATAAATGCCACAGTGCTGTACAGATATACAACATAGAAATTTTGACTTAGGGTGCCTTGAAAAACTATTGAAATATTAAGGGCGACTTGAATTTAAAAAGTTTGGGAACCACTGATTTAACTGATTTGGGGAAATCCTTAGTCTGCCTGTTCTCCTTTTTCATGTCTTACATGGGTGATGGTGGAACAGGAGCCACTAATCAGCACAATCCTACCGGATTTGAGACAGCTGGGAGGCACACTCCATAAAAATATATCAATGGTTCACACCACACAAACACATCCTGCATCCACGTGCAGATACACCTTACATACGTATATCCTATTATCACACACGCCCCACAGAAAAGCTCACATTCTTTCCCAAACACACACTCCACACAAAACCAACTCTGCAAGCTAGGAACATGATAACAAAATACAAAAATGTTCACAATTTGTTGCTTCCTATTTAGCAGGGACATATGGGCCCAAATCCATTTCTCCCACTTTTGTATCCTAATGTCCACCGTTTTGGACAAGGTCAATATTCTCAGTGTGTCTAAATTTGTACCAGAACTCCACAGCAAATTCGTTCAGAGCAATTTGTCTTTAAATAACAATGTGTTTAGAAACCACACTGTGTTTATAACATACATTGTTCTTCCTCTAAATTACATTTTAATTGCATTAAATGTTCATAGTAAGTCATCTACAATTTCTCAAGACAGCCACACTCCTGAACACCCCACTATCACCTCTGATGTGTCCCTCTTTGTCTATTTGAAATATTGGGAGGCATAATTTTGGTTTGCTGTAAGGAAATGTGATAGGTGACATTGTATCTGAAAGCCTTTATGAGGGCTTTTCCTTCTATGAGAGCTCAGTCGTGTTGTGTCGTGGTTTTGAATGTTTCTGTTTCTTTTTGAAATCCTTGATTTTGATATACTCTTTTATGAGGATGAATAAAGAAGAGTTAGAAGAAAGAAGACTTTGGATGTCAGTATACTTTTTTTAATTTTTACACACAACTCTTAATTTTACTGGATTCCCTTAGTTGTATTACTGTGAGTAGATAGGATTCTTTATTTTAAATGTGGGGTGGCTAGGGTAATGGGGAACCCTAATCACCCAGGGGACATGCTTGTATTTGCAAAGGCGGAAAATTGCATGCCCACCCTCTATTTTTTAATTATTTGGGTGGGTACTGGGGGAGATACTATGTCTCCCTTGATATTATTTTAATAGCCATTAGGATTCTTCCCCCCCTCCCATTTTCTTTTATTAAATAGTCACCACTCACTGTCCATGGGACACTATAGTCACCAAAACAACTTTAGCTTAATGAAGCAGTTTTGGTGTAAAGATCATGTATCTGCAGTCTCACTGCTCAATTCTCTGCCATTTAGGAAAAATCACTTTGTTTATGAACCCTAGTCACACCTCCCTGCATGTGACTTGCACAGCCTTCCTAAACGCTTCCTGTATAGAGTCATCTAAAGTTTATCCTTCCTTTATTGCAAGTTCTGTTTAATTTAGATTTTCTTATCCCCTGTTATGTTAATAGCTTCCTAGACCCTACAAGGGCCTCCTGTATGTGATTAAAGTTCAATTTACAGAGAAAGATATATAAATGTTTAAAGTAAATTACATTTGATTGAAAGTGAAACCGTTTTTTTTTTCATGCAGGCTGTGTCATCAGAGTCAGGGAGATGTGACAAGGGCTGCATAAACAGAAACAAAGTGATTTAACTCCTAAATGGCAGTGAATTGAGCAGTGAAACCTGAAAAGCATGATCTATACACTAAAACTGCTTCATTAAGCTAAAGTTGTTTAGGTGACTATAGTGTTCCTTTAAAGGAACGCTATAGGGTCAGGAGCATCTGACCCTATAGTGTTAAAACCCCAATTAAGTTGCCTTGATCCCCCACCCGCCTCCTTAGAATGGGTTAAAACTTACCTTATTTCCAGCGCTGCTCGGGTCTGCCCCTGATCCTGATCCGCCTCTTTAGCTGAAATCATCAAAATTGATAATCACAGCCAATTCACGATTGCCAAGGAGGCGGGGCAGGGCCAAACGCTGGCCTGTCCAATCAGCATCTCTTCATAGAGATACATTGAATCAAAGCACCTCAATGAGGAAAGTTCAGTGTCTCCATGCAGAGCGTGAAGAGGCTGAACGTCAGTGCTGCACACTGCAGCACTGCCCCGGGAACCATCTCCAGTGGCCATCTGAGGAGTGGCCACTGGAGGTTTCCTTAGGTTTTACTGTAAACACTGTGTTTTCTATGAAAAGACAGTGTTGCATGAAAATGCCTGCAAGGACTGTCTACACTAACCAGAACAACTACAATGAACTATAGTTGTTCTGGTGACTATAGTGTCCCTATTTTGGCTCGATAACAATAGCTTGTTCCACATCTTGTTCAACTCTATGGTGATACAGATTATTTTTAACTTAGAATGCGTTCATGTTATATTGAATCTAAATATAATATGAATCTAAATATAATTATGAAATTATATTTGAATTTTGTAATTATTTTTTGTACTTTCTAGACAGATGAAAATCATGAGTAAGATGGTAACTCACACATATTTCGTTTTTAAATTGCTGTAATGTGTCCAAGACATCCTATATTTGTAGATTTTTTACTATTTTACTTCATATAACATTTCACTCAATTATACATTTTCTAAATTTTCTCTTCTGCTGTTTTTTTTTTCCTAAAGTGTAAATTACCAGAAATTTGAAGTGAATTCAAAATGAAATTCAAGTTTCAAACCATAATAATCACATTTCTAGTCAGATATGTATTACTTTTGGCTGTTCCTGAAATAAATTTTGAATTGCACTTAAAATTCCTGACAATTCACATTTTAGAGAAATACACTGTTTGTAATTAAGATTGTTGTTTAGCAAATTCATTTAAATATACATGAATTAAAATTTACCTGTGCAGTCGGGTCATCAAGAGTACCCTTCACTAAGCCATAAATATTGCATGAAACCACTGAAAAAAAATGGTATAGTAAGGAATATATCTAGATTGTCCACCCATGGGAGGAGGTTGGAGGTACACTGGCATGTCACCTTCATGTATCTTAATTTATTTCACACCCGTAGCCCGAGGATGACAGTGACCTGTACAATCTCCCTATTATCATAAACCTATCTCCCATCCAATGCTCACAGGTGGGTGCATGTGGGGGGCCAGTTTTGTTGCTGACTAGACAGCAATAGCTTTAATACCAGAGTGAAGCTGCTGGCTGCTCTCTGTTTAATAGATACGCTCACACCCACAGCATGGATGTTAGAGGCATACAGGAGGTGTTAATTATATTATATTATGGGAGTCGGACTGACACCTAAGGCTTTTTTTAATTTAACTTTTTAATGTGGCTGATGGCTAATAAGTGCTGGCCAACTGCCATAATATTTAACCTTTGCGCTGTCAATAATTTTATTTTTAACTATTTGCCCACTGGCTGCTAGAGCTGTCAATGACCAAATAGTTGGGACATTTAATATCCAGGTCCAAATCTTTTGAACAACGCCTGGATTTTGCAGTCCAAATGGTCCAAACCAAATGGTTTTGCCCCATTTTGAATTTAGTAGATAACATTGTTAATGTTAAAATAGCAGAGTTGGAAGAATTTAGTTATTTTAGCCACATTTTTTAAATCGTTCTTAAAGGACCACTATAGTGCCAGGAAAACAAATTTGTTTTCCTGGCACTATAGTGTTAATAGGTACCCCCCCCCCTCCCTCATGGCCCCCCTCCCGCCGGCCTCAAGAGGGGTTAAGGGGTTAAACACTTACCTTTCTCCAGCGCCAGGCTCCCTCGGTGCTGGGGACGCTCCTCCCTCTTCCGACGTCATCTGCCGAATGTGCATGCGCGGCAAGAGCCGCGCGCGCATTCAATCAGTCCATAGGAAAGCATTTCTCAATGCTTTCCTATGAACGGCAGCGTCTTCTCACCGTGATTTTCACAGTAAGAAGCGCGGAAGCGCCTCTAGCGGCTGTCAATGAGACAGCCACTAGAGGCTGGATTAACCCTAATGTAAACATAGCAGTTTCTCTGAAACTGCTATGTTTACAGCTGCAGGGTTAACCCTAGATGGACCTGGAACCCAGACCACTTCATTGAGCTGAAGTGGTCTGGGTGCCTAAAGTGGTCCTTTAACAGACGATAAGTTGAAGTTTAGTAGATTTTGATACAGTAATTAAATTTAGTCCATGTGCCTTATTCTGCCACCCAATGGCTCCTGTGTTAAAAGCACAAGTCTTTACAGAACACACTTTGCACATCATTTGATTGTATAAAAAGGATACAAGCCAGCACCAATGCTAGACTAAAGATAGATAGTCCCATTCTAAGAAGGCACACGGTATTACTGTTCCAACTAGGACTTTTTCGATATCCCATTAATGAGAGGGAAAAGGAATACATCACACCAAATATGTATGTCAATGCTCCTCCAACATGATGAATCACTGGGTGTGTATACTCCTGGAAAACAAAATATAAGTTAGATCAGGGCTTGACAATTTTGCTTGGAAATTAGAAGCCAGCTAAAAAGGTTTTTCAACGCCCAAAGTACCAATCTTAAAGGGACACTACAGTCACCAGAACTACTACAGCTTATTGTAGTCGTTCTGAAGTCTATAGCCTACCCCTACATACTTTTCAATGTAAACACTGCCTTTTCACTGTTTACATTGCAGCCTAGTAACACCTCTAGCGACAATCAATCAGCTGGACTCTAGAGGTGCATCTTGGGTTAGTATGAAGATGCTTAATGCCCCCCCTACGGGAGCATTGATTCAATGCATCGCTATGAGGAGATGCTGATTGGGGTTGCGTGTGTAATAGTCTCCAAATGCTTTCCTATGGGAGTGATGATCAAGTGATGATGATCTTAGCAATGGCGAGATCAGCAAGGCATTGGGAAAAAAAAGTAAGTAAAAGCACCATTCCAATGTGATTGGAATGGTGTCTAAACAGACACACTCACTGACAGCAAACACACACACACACTCAATGACAGACAGAAACAGTCACTGATTCTGCAACACACACACACACACACATTTTCACATATACTCACAAATATTTGTTTTATTTAAATGTGTTCACCCAGCCTCTCTACCTTTCCCCGGAGTCCAGTGGGGCTGCTCTGATCATCTTAATTCTCCCTTGTGTGCTGTTTAGTGAGCCGGGGCCGGAGTGATGTCATATTCCGTCTCACAGCATCATTGGAGGGTGCCAATTTTTGGACTGTCCCCTGAACCTAGGACAGCTGAGAGGTATGGTGTAGCTGATATGCCTGTATGCACATTTGTCAAAGAGTCTTGTTTGTCATATTGTTACCCACCTGAAAGAAGACAGCTATCACAATTCCACAGCACCACAGCCACCCAAAGCTGAGAAGCATCATGTTATACTGTGATGAGCTGGGGTCATTTGTCTGGCTTCTCAGCTGCATCAGTCTAAACATCACATAAACTGTGATTGCTCCTAAAAACAAATTGAAATAATCAATAGGAGACTTTCTGAACCAACACTTGTGAAAAACATTTTACAACTAGATTTTTGTTTGGAGGAATGTTTTTAGTGTTGGGAAAGCAAAACCATCATTTAGATGTTACTGTAACCTCTGTGGAAGACTAACATTATTATACTCGCTATATGGTTTTATTTTTATATGGCTATGATATAAGCATATTTAAACATGCATGTAAATATGAATACAATGTCACCCTTCTAATAAAAATAAACTCTCTCTTACTATCACAGTTCAGGGATACTTCATAAGCAAATTCCAAATTGAAGTCCAATCAAGGAGAGCATTAAGCACCTTTAATGTTTTCTCTTTTGTATAATAGAATAGAAATCTGATATCTACGTATAGCATATATAGTAGTAAGAGGGAGTAAGACCATGTATAGAAAGCTCTGAAAACTGGAAAAATATAGGGATTCACCAGAAACCTATACAAACATAATTCATAGAGTGCTTAGTACTATAAGATAGTAGCAGGTATCCAGGAGCTTACTGAAAGGATGAGTGCTATTATAGATAATAAAATATTTTGAAAATAAATATGATTAAAACATATTGATGGATATCTTGAGTGTCTAGTGTTAAAGATAACTGTATGGCATGGGTGTCCTTAACTCTGGAAAATGGAGCATCCCAGGGTAAATACCACCTCTTGCCAATTGTTATACTTCCAAATAGAGTGAAAGATACAATAGCCAAATGTTATAGATGTGCTTAAAATAACACTGACTATTATTATGCAAGCAAAACCAGTACCATACACTGGTTGCTGTGGGCAATATAAAAATATCGCTGGAAAACAACTGAGAGTATAAAAAGTCAAATTTATTCCAAAATATTTAAAAATAGAATTAAAAATAAGCCCACAGACACAATACCAGTCTATTAAAGGTGCAAAATACAAAATAACCTTGTTCTCAGGCAAAGATGGATGTAGATGTTACTTGCGATATTAACATCCAGATTCTGATTGCCGGTGAGGACGGCGTGAGGACAGCGTGCGTGCCACAGTGCGTTCCACCTCGAGCCTCACTTCAGGGGAACAGTGCTGCTTGTCAGAAGATGTTACTGGGATGCCTGGGATCCATGGTGATGTATACGATCTTTACGCTGATACCTTGGCTGGTTGTGACTCGGTAGACTTGCTGTGTATTGTCTGACGCGTTTCGTAGGGAACAGCCCTACTTCCTCAGAGACGTGTAAGGTGACCTCCATGTGGGGATGTTTAAATACCCCTCAGTTGCATCCATCCTTGCCTGAGAACAAGGTTATTTTATATTTTGCACCTTTAATAGACTGGTATTGTGTCTGTGGACTTATTTTTAATTCTATTTTTAAATATTTTGGACTACATTTTACTTTTTATACTCTCGGTTGTTTTCCAGTGATATTTTATTATTGCCCACAGCAACCAGTGTATGGTACTGGTTTTGCTTGATCTTGGCAAGTATTATACTTGCGTAATAATAGTCAGTGTTTTTCTAAGCACATCTATAACATTTTTGCTATTGTATCTTTCACTCTATTTGGAAGTATAACAATTGACAAGAGGTGGTATTTACCCTGGGATGCTCCATTTTCCAGAGTTAAGTACACCCATGCCATACAGTTATCTTTAACACTAGACACTCAAGATTTATATGTTTTAATCATATTTATTTACTTCAAAATATTTTATTATCTATAATAGCACTCATCCTTTCAGTAAGCTCCTGGATACCTGCTACTATCTTATAGTACTAAGCACTCTATTTCTCTTTTGTATGTTGCAGCGTTATGCTGCAATTGTTTAAATCATTATTTTTTCTTTCTCAAATTAATATACACTCAATATTCCATTATAATAAAGCGAAAAAACATAATTCTTAAATAGATCAACCAGGACTTCCTAGAGCTGGCCGCCAGACCAATCTGAGTAAGAGAGGTGACCAAGAACCCAACAGTCACTCTTAGTGACCTTCAAAGATCATTTGTGGAGATGGGAGAAACTAGTGGAGGGCCAGTAATTCCTGCAATAAATGACCGATCTTGCCTGTATGTCAGACTGGAAAAAGATTACCTGCACACTATCCAAATACCTATACACATTTAAAGGACCACTATAGTCACCAGAACAGCTACAGATTATTGTATTGTATCTGGTGAGTATCATCATTCCCTTCAGGCTTTTTGCAGTAAACACTGTCTTTTCAGACAAAAAAAAAGATGGTGTTCCTTTAAGCAACAGTTTTTTTTAGTAACAGCTATTAAGATGTAAGCTCACTTGCCCCATCCACGCAAAATAACAATTCAATATACATGATAGCCGCGCCTTCATCAGATCTCTATACCTGACAGCCACGCTATAGCACATGCACGCAGCTGATATCACGTAACTTCCGGTAACACAGGTACACCCGAAGTGATGTAGGTACAAGAAATCTGATGGGATATAGCAGTGATGGCGAACCTATGGCACGCGTGCCACAGGTGGCACGCCGGGCCCGCTCTGTTGGCACGCGGCCATAGTTCGCCAGGAGAGAGGAGGCCGCTGGCTGTCTGCAGAGTAGGCACCTGCCTGCCCGAAACGGCAGGCGCCTACTCTGCTTCCGGGTCGGGAGGCAGGGGGAGGGCTCTAGCAAGCAGCTCCCCTGTCCTCCCGCGTGATGCTGTGTGGAGCGTTGCCGCGCGTTACCATGGCAACGCTCCACACAGCATCGCACAGGAGGACAGAAGAGCTGCTTGCAGAAATAAACTTACCACCGGACCACCAGGGATAGCTGTGTGTCCGTCCGTCCCCCCCTTCACCAAAGGTAAGAGGAAGAAGGGGGGGAGGGGGGGAAATACAGCATTAATATATCTTTTTTTTTTTTTTATGTATTTTACCCCTACCACCACTTACCCCCACAGCACCCCTTACCCCCACAGCACCCCTACCACCCCTTACCCCCACAGCACCCTTACCCCCACAGCACCCCTTACCCCCACAGCACCCCTTACCCCCACAGAACCCCTACCACCCCTTACCCCCACAGCACCCCTACCACCCCTTACCCCCACAGCACCCCTTACCCTCACAGCACCCCTTACCCCCAAAGCACCCCTACCCCCACAGCACCCCTACCACCCCTTACCCCCACAGCACCCTTACCCCCACAGCACCCCTACCCCCACAGCACCCCTACCACCCCTTACCCCCACAGCACCCCTTACCCCCACAGCACCCCTTACCCCCACAGCACCCCTTACCCCCACAGCACCCCTACCACCCCTTACCCCTACAACACCCCTACCACCCCTTACCCCCACAACACCCCTTACCCTCACAGCACACCTTACCCCCACAGCACCCCTACCCCCACAGCACCCCTACCACCCCTTACCCCCACAGCACCCTTACCCCCACAGCACCCCTTACCCCCACAGCACCCCTTACCCCCACAGCACCCCTACCACCCCTTACCCCCACAGCACCCCTACCACCCCTTACCCCCACAGCACCCCTTACCCCCACAGCACCCCTACCACCCCTTACCCCCACAGCACCCCTTACCCCCACAGCACCCCTTACCCCCACAGCACCCCTACCACCCCTTACCCCCACAGCACCCTTACCCCCACAGCACCCCTACCACCCCTTACCCCCACAGCACCCCTACCACCCCTTACCCCCACAGCACTCCTACCAACCCTTACCACCCACAGCACCACTTACCACCCACAGCACCCCTTACCCCCACAGCACCCTTACCACCCTCAGCACCCCTACCCACCCTCAGCACCCCTTACCCCCCACAGCACCCCTACGACCCACAGGACCCCTACCACCACAGCACTACCCACAGCACAGCACCCCTACCATCCACAGCACCCCTACCCGCCCACACACACAGCACACACACACATACATACACACTGCACCCCTCAATGCAGTATGTGTGTGTATTCAACAGTCTGTCTGTCTGTATGTGTACTCAGCGGACTGTGTGTGTGTGTGTGTGTGTATTTAGCGGACTGTGTGTTTATGTATTTAGCGGATGGGGAGTATGTATTTAGCGGATGGGGAGTGTGTATTTAGCGGATGGGGAGTGTGTATTTAGCGGACGGTGTGTGTGTATGTATTTAGCGGACGATGTGTGTATGTGTTTAGCGGATGGTGTGTGTATGTATTTAGCGGACTGTGTGAGAATGTGTTCTGCAGTCTGTGTGTATGTATTGCATTTGTTGGAGATACTAATAAATATAAGCTGAATTTGATCTATTTATATCATTATTTAAAATCTGTATCATTGAACTCTCTGTTGTGTTCTTCTTTTAAAACAAAAGTTGTTAATTAGTTCGGACAACTGTACAAGTTGTTTTTTCTAAACTTAAACCTCAGTATTCAGGTTTAATTGCAGTGTTGGCACTTTGAGGAAAAAAAAAGTTGACATATATTGCGGTTTGGGCACTCGGGCTCAAAAAGGTTCGCCATCACTGGGATATAGAAAATAGGGATCGACCGATATTGTTTTTTTAAGGCCGATAACGATACCGATAATCTGTGAACTTTCAGGACGAAAGCCGATAACTTGCCGATATTCTGTACATTTGCCATTTTGAAAAAAAAAACTATTTCTAAAGGTAAATGCACAAAATATACAAGCCACATGTAGTGGATACAGTGTGTTTAGACAGGGGAGCTGTGTGTGTTTGTAGTGGATGCAGTGTGTGTTTGTGTAGTGTGTATATAATGAATGCAGGGTGTGTTTGTGTAGTGTGTATAGTGAATGCAGCGAGTGGGTAGTGTGTATATATAGTGAATGCAGAGTGTGTGTTTGTGTAGTGTGTGTGTGTGTAGTGTGTGTATAGGGAATGTAGTGTGCAGTGTGTGTATAGTGAATGTAGTGTGCATAAAGTGAATGCAGTGTGTGTGTAGTGTGTGTATAGTGAATGCAGTGTGCGTAAAGTAAATGCAGTGTGTTTTTGTAGTCTGTGTATATAATGCAGAGTGTGTATAGTGTGTGTGTATATAATGCAGAGTGTGTGTGTGTTTGTGTAGTGTGTGTATATAATGCAGTGTGTGTGTGTATAGTGTGTGTGTGTGTGTGTGTGTGTGTGTATAATGCAGAGTGTGTGTGGTGTGTGTGTATATAATGCAGAGTGTATGTGTGTGTGTTTGTATAGTTTGTGTATATAATTAATGCAGTGTGTGTGTGTGTGTTTGTATAGTTTGTGTATATAATGAATGCAGTGTGTGTGTGTTTGTGTAGTGTGTGTATATAATGCAGAGTGTGTGTGGTGTGTGTGTATATAATGCAGTGTGTGTGTGTGTGTGTTTGCATAGTTTGTGTATATAATGAATGCAGTGTGTGTGTTTGTATATATAATGAATGCAGTGTGTGTGTGTGTTTGTGTAGTGTGTGTATATAATGCAGTGTGTGTGTGTGTGTATATAATGAATGCAGTGTGTGTGTGTGTGTGTGTGTGTGTGTGTGTGTGTGTGTGTGTATGTATATAATGAATGCAGTGTGTGTGTTTGAATAGTTTGTGTTTGTGAAGGGACATAATTTGTGTACAATGGGCAGGAGGGGAGGCATTTTTATTTTAATTTTAATAATGTTTTATTTTTTATTTTATTTTTGTCCCCCCTCCCTGCTTGTTACCTGGCCAGGGAGGGGGTTGCGACATTCCCTGGTGGTCCAGTAGCATTGGCTGTGCAGTGGGCGGGCCTGGCAGCAAGCTGTTACTTACCTCCCAGCAGCTCCCTTCAGCTCCCTGTGCAAATCTCGCGGTCTGCTTGCCGTGTGGAGCATTGCCATGGTAACCTGTGGCCACGCTCTGCAGCTGCGGGACTCGCAAGATTTGACATGGGAGCTGAAGGGAGCTGCTGGAAGGTAAGTAAGCGATTGCTGCTGGTCCCAAGGACCGCTGGGCTTGTAATGAGCCCAGAGGTCCTGGTCTGTATTGCCGAAAATACCTAATATCGGCCGATAATATCGGTAAAACCAATAATCAGTCAATCCCTAATAGATAATCGATAGAATACCAGCACAAGCTGTGCCGGTTGGCTTATTTTGTATTTGGGCAGTGTCCCTTTAACTCTAAAATGGCAGACACTTGACCAGTGAGATTGCAGGTACATGGATCTATATATCTAAATTGCTTCATGAAACTGAAGTTATTTTAGTGCTTAGTGTATCCCTTTAAGACCAGAGGCTTTGCATATGGTGAACCAGGTGAGCATCCATTTATCTTTCACTATATGGTCAATGGGCGCCTTAAATAATGTATACATACGTAGCACCCTGATTAATCGAGGCTTGATAGGAAATCCAATACTGAATGTGCAGAAACATTAAATACCTAGAATTAGGCTGATTATATACAGATTTCTATAGATTTTGCATCTTTATTTATTTTTTTAATAACTGAATATACTATTAAAATACATTAATTATTATATATTGTATTGGATGATATGTGTAAATTGTATTCCCCGGTTATTTGTTTTTCAGTTTTTTTGCTGTATGTTTTTTATGTTATTTACATACATATTCATATTACATCATTATTCTTATTGTTATGTAAACTAATTTATTTATAATAAAAACATTTCAAAAGATTATGCATATCTGAGAGTTAAATTTAAGATAATTTGTATTTCAGGAGTTATACATCATGTCAATTTGAGAGTAAATTAATTATTGTTAAGATAACCCTATAACTCCAGGAAAGTTAGTCCATGATAGTCATGGGTCTGGAAGCGGGCAATTTACAGTCTATCAATGAGGTCCATAGGGTCTGACTGAAGCCTTAGCTCAGAAATCTCTTTTCTTGCCACCTACTTGTCTACTTTGTTGAAAAAGCTGTATTATTTCAATATCACAGAAGTTAAAAGAAATAAATACTAAATATAACATATAAAGACTCAGAATTGGTAACACTTACCCCAAAAGGCAGCTACTGTAAGGACGACAGTAAACACAATGTTCTCTGGGTAGAAAACACCACAGTCACTAAAATAAGACAATGACGTTTAATGCATGAAATTGTTTTACATTTTCAGAGATGTAAACAGCATTTGCAAGACATGTTTTACATTTGAAAAATGTAATATCCATATACCCCTGTGCAGACAGACAGTACTAGTATTAATAAGTATGAGACACATTAAATATACACAGTGAACACATCCCTCTTTCCCCCCCCACACACACCCCCACACACACCCTCCCTATCCCCACCCAAATCTTGCACTACCACCGACGATACAGGTAGCAAGTGAAGACCTGGGTCCAGCCATGACAGGTTGTTAAGACCTGCAGTGGTTATGGTACTGCGGTCTTCTATTCCTTTCCCAATAGCTGAGCATAAGTGATTATGCGTTAGCTCTTTTTTACTTTTCACTTTATCACTGATTTGCTCACTTTAGGGACACCTTTGCTTATCACTATGGGTATTTAGACCCTCACAGGTTAATATAGATGTCTTCACTTTATACAGTGCTGTCCATACAGTTAGTGTGATGGCACATTAGGCAGCAATTGCTCTACTTCAGAGTTAGCTACAGATTAGAACACCCTTGAAGGTGTTGGGAGGTAATTAGGGACTGATGTACAGCCTCTCTGTCAGATAGATATCAGATGAGTCAGTTTCCAGTCTCTAGCATATAGATACTAGGGGAGTTAGTCTCCAATCTATATCTCCCTCTGTACAACAAGCAAGGAAGGAGTTACTTTAGTTGCATCACTGTTGATGATTGCAACACTGTATTGAGCTAATACTGTGGCTTCTTACCCTTTGCCTTTTCCATTGCTGCCAGTGTGTTTCTATGGGAAATTTTGGTTTGTTCTTGGTAACCAGACCACAGCTACAAACACCATTTATTTATCGGTTAGGCAAATAGCTACCGATAAAGGGAGACTGTTTATCGGCAAACTATGCTATTAAGGATCCATTAAAGACAGTAGTCATTTTTATTACTCTGCATAAGTACCGATATTTAGTCAGTAAGGAGTCTTCAATCTCCTACCTCCCACTGTTTTCCCATAAATAAAGGACATTACTGTAAGGCTGAGTAGGCACGGACCTCCAAGTTGTTCAAATATACCAACCTGCCAGATAAATAATATTTCTCAATTTCCATAAGTGATTATAGCTGCAGCAGGGAGTAGAGGAATAGTGTAGATGAATGCAGTTTCCAAGACGATTCTCCCTAGCAAATAGAATATCCCCCAAACATGAGCCTAGACTTCATGAAGGGTGTAACAGGAATAAAGTTTATTGAAAACACACTGGCTTTTATGAGAAATCCTCCTGCAAGAGGACCTCCCACAGCAAACAAAGACAATAACCAATCACCATACAGATTTACAGTAATACCCGTTCTCTCTGCCTGGGAGATATTGAGATAAGTAAAGGAATAAATTAATTATCTCCAGGCAGAGGGCACACAATTTCCCCAAAAGTTGGAACACCCCTTTCCACACAAGGTATCCCCACAAATTACATATCCCCTGATAGCCCCGATCTGGGGAACAAACATATTCAAATTTCACCCAGATCGGTTCAGGGTTCTTAAAAAGTGTGGAAGTCACATTTTACCGACCACACACGAGGCTCCTGCCCAAAACAGTTCCACGAATTCAGCGTGTGCAGTCGGTCAAGTACCGAATGGATCCTCCTGGCTCATAGGAGCGATTGCTCCCCTTGTCCGTAGGAACAAAACTACCGAATGGCGCTCTCCTGGCTGTTCGCAACTAAAGGAAGCAGGCGTTCGGTAGTTTCAGCGGTGGTTCATGAGGTCGAGTGTCCGATTTTAGTTCCAGACACTCGACGACCAAGTCCCGCTGACTCCCCTCATGCGAACAAGATGGCCGCCGTTTTCTATTCCACGTGGCGTTTGGCTATATGAACAGCGGCCGCCCAGAGAGCACTTAATAGACAGTTCTTTTGAAGTTAATGAGCCAGGTGGGTGGTCGGTGTTCGGTAGTTTCAAACTACCAAACCAATAGATTCAATATGCATACAATACTGTAGGAAAAAGCCAGATCAAAGAAGAAAGTACCGAACAAAAGTCTATTTTCTTCACACAGGTTTTGACTGACAATACTCAAGGCCACCACAAGCAAAGGCCACAACCAAAAAGGTAGCAAATAGCGCTTACGAGATATGTGCTGCAACCACTGTTTAACCTAAGACCAAATGTGACATGTATAGAGTTTTGAACCTTAACAAAGATACAAACCTGAACCACATTATTGTACCTGTAACACGCAAATGTGAAATTATTTACTATGAACCCTTGTCCCTCTTAATTTCTGTACCCCATTTATACTTGGGGAAAATAAAAATTGTCAAATTAAAAAAAATATATACACAGTGAAGAACCTTGATGAATCTATTATATCATTGCTTTCTATGCCAGAGGAAAGAGCTTAGAATCAGACACAAAATGGACAGGTCAGGCTAAAAGTGATTGATATAGCATTAAAGTCAGCTGGGTCAGGCTTCATCGCTCCATCTTAGGATGAAGCATCTGACCTAGCACATTTCCAGGTATGCTAAACAAAACATATACAACAATGATGGCTACCATATGGCACTCCAGATAGACAGCTATCATTAAGCTCAGTCAGTGAAGTGGCCGTCAGAAGCTGTAGTACCAATAGTTAACTGTCACTGATACAGAAACACAGTAAAATAAACTTACCTTATAGACGGTGTTAAGGTTGGATAGTGTGTTGTTAAGACAGCTATCACATAGGTAATGCCAAGGCCTATGAACGACCACAAGACGAGAAGATATGGTAAGGGGCCTAGACCTTCACACGCCATCCTCAGTATTCGCAATATACAAAATAATCTCAGGATCGAGTCTTTTCTGTAGCTGAGGTCTCACTACAATGCAGTGAGTGTCTCTGCATGGCTATGTACAGTTTTACACTTAGAGATGTCATCACCTGACACTGTGGTGTAATTGGAAATATGACAGTGAATGGTACAGGCAGTAACAGTAACTCAGATTTCTCATTGGTCAACAAATATGATGCACAATGAATAGTTCTCTTATTTCTCACCATTATTAGTATATTAGTAATAGTCATTGATTTCTTACTGAGTTTTTTTTTTTTTTTTTTTTTAAACTTTTATTGTTTAATTTTGCACTTGACATCATGTGAAAAGGATATAGGAGTCATACATCTCATAACATGTAATACTTTACAGTATGCACGAGTGGTACAGAAGTTTCAAACTTTAGGGTAGTCCTAGCTTGACAAATTCCTAAAATACATTGTTGTCATCTTAGAGAACAATACACAGTAGTTCAGTGAGGTATTAGAAGCAGTTTGTAACGGTGTGGTTACGTATATATTAGGTAATCGTCTGAATGGCTCAAAGAAAAACCAAGTGGGTTAAGTATCGTGGAGTGGAGAACCATCAGAATCTTTAATATACTTGTCCCAGGGTGCCCAGGTATATGTGAACACATCGTAAGTGCCAGAGAAGGAGTGTGAGAGCTCATCCATTTGCCTAAAGGTGTCCACTTTGGTAATCCATTCCCTGATGGATGGGGGCTTGGTTTGCTTCCATTTGAGGGGAATTAGACTATTTGCTGCGGTAAGCAGATGATAGAGTAGGGTACGCATTGATTTTGGTAGAGGGGTGGGGAAGAGCATGAATAGTAAGGCCTCAGGAGATTGTGGGATTGCGTAGCCCGTAATAAGTGTTATTATGGTGGTTATTTTGCACCAGTATGATTGTATTACATTGCAAAACCACCAGATGTGGCCCGGGGTCCCTGCGTCAGTTTTGCATCTCCAGCATAGGTTGGATGCGTTCGGGAAGAACTTGCATATTCTGGTTGGGGTGAAGTGCCATCTAGAAATGCGCTTATAGTTACTCTCTTGGGTTATAGTGTTGCTAGAGGACTTAAAGGCATTTTTAAATATAGTTCTCCAATCGTCAGGTGAAATTGTGATCTTTAAGTCTTTTTCCCAGGATTTTGTGAATTCTGGGAGGTGAGCGTGGAGATCCGTCTGTAAACATTTATAGAACACGGTGATGTGTTTCTTTGTCATAGTCCCCAAAAAGGTTCTAGCTTCGAATGCTGTCAATGGTCTGCTACCTTGTGTGAGGGTAGGTTGAGTTTGTAGGAAGTGCATGAGTTGTGTGTATTTGTAACCCTGCATTGGTGTGTGTGTGGGCGTGGGGATTAGATCCGAAATAGGGACCATTCCCTGACTGTTTAGTACGTCTTTCAGGAGTAGTTGCTCCTGTTGGTTCCCGAAGTCTCGGTATGCATTCTGTGGAATGCCTGGTTTGAAGTGTGGGTTTCCTGTAATCGGGTACAGTGGGGATGGATGCGGGGCAACATGGTCGGATTTCTTAATATTGTTCCAGTATCTTAGTGTAGGGATTAATGTTGGATGGTCTTTGTGGTTTGGGCGTACTAATTCCAGGCCTGAGGCATGCCATGGTAGCGTTCGAATGTGGACTTGTAGGCTGGTTGCTTCTATTTGTACCCACTGTTTCTGGTTGTAATTGTTAGTCCAATCGTAGATACGGGATAGGATGACTGCCCTATGGTATGTCTCTACGTCTGGTGCCCCCATGCCGCCTTGTGTTTTGTGTCTCGTTAAGTTTGTGTATTGAGTCCTTGGGTGTTTTCCTGCCCACAGAAAGTTGGAGAGGCAGTGCTTTACTGTCTTGAAAAATGAAGTTGGGATCTTTATGGGTAGTGTTTGTAAAATGTAAAGGAATTTCGGCAAGATGGCCATTTTCAAGATGTGTACTCTGCAGAGCCAGCTGAATTGAGGTTTGTTCCAGGTTCTTAGGTCTCTGTCAATGTTGGCCAATAGTGGGGGAAAGTTGAGGTCGTATGTTTTGTGTAAGGAGTTCGTCAATTGTATTCCCAGGTATCTTACGGAATTCTGTGGCCAGTGGAATGGGTATGTCTGTTGAAGTCTGGTCTCCAACCCCTTTGAAATGTTCAAGGGGAGGATCTCACTCTTGCTACTATTTATTTTGTAGTTGGATACTAGGCCATATAGATCGATCTCTTGCAACAGGTGGGGTAGTGAGGTTTCTGGGTTTTTTATCGTGTATAGTAAATCATCTGCAAAGGCAGAAACTTTGTATTCCCAGTCGGCTATGTGTATGCCCTGGATATTCGGGTTGTTTCTGATCCCCTGAAGGAAGGGTTCTAGTGTTAGGATGAAAAGCAGGGGGGACAGAGGACATCCTTGTCTCGTGCCATTAGAGATATGGACTGTGTCTGAGAGTTGGCCATTAACCCTTATTTTTGCACCCGGCTTAGAGTAAATAGCTGAGAGCCACGACAGCCAATTGGGGCCGAAGCCCATGGCCTGCATTGTGGCTGTTAGCAGAGACCAGTCCACCCTGTCAAACGCCTTTTCGGCGTCGATTGTGAGGATAAGGCTCGGGTCCCCCTTCGTCTGTGCATGGTATATAAGGTTCAACACTTTGGTGGTATTATTTTTGGCTTCTCGCCCTGGCACGAACCCAGCTTGGTCGGGGTGAACTAGTCCCTGCAAGTATGGTTTGAGGCGGACAGCTAGTATCTTTGTAAAAATTTTAAGGTCAATGTTTATTAGTGAAATGGGCCTGTAGCTGCCACATTCCGTTAGGTCCTTGCCTGGTTTGGGGATAAGTGTAATATGCGCTTCTAGTGTTTCTCGAGGCAGAGTGTGCCCATGGTTTAAGGAATTGAACGCCGCTAGGAACGGTTTGTTCAGGGTCTTGGAGAAAGTTTTGAAGTATTTGGCTGTAAAGCCATCTGGCCCGGGACTCTTTCCTAGTGGTAGTTGTCTTATAATCATGGAGACTTCTTCTGATGTGAGTGGAGAGTCTAGTATTTGCCTAGCGTTTGGAGGGATTGTCTGGGCTAGTCTTTTTGCGAGGAAATTTTGGATGGCTTCCGGATCTGGTGGTTGGGATCTTAGGTTATATAGGTTTGAGTAATAGGAGTGGAATTCTCTCATTATGTCTGGCAGTAAGTGGGTTATTGTCCCTGAGGATTTTTTTATGTGGGTTATGTACGTTAGTTGCCTCTCTTTTTGTATCGCCCTGGCCAACATGCGGCCGCATTTTCCGCTTTGGGTGTAGTACTTGTGTCTAGTATATAGGAGCGACCGTTGAATTTTCGTGTTCAGAAGTGTTTGGAGGGTAGAGCGCTTGTCTATGAGTTCTTTATATGTATCTAGGATCATGTGCCTTTTGTGAGCATTTTCTAAGCGTCTAATGTCCTCCGTGAGAGAGGTAATTTGGGCCTCCCTCGCTTTCTTGTGCCTGGATGCAAGGGCAATTATGTGTCCCCGTACAACGGCTTTATGGGCCTCCCAGATTACTGTGGGTGAAACCGAAGGTGTGCTGTTCTCTTCAAAGTAGTTATTGAGCGTCTCCTGTATTTGGGCAACATGTATTGGGTCGTTGAGTAATGAGTCGTTAAGTTTCCATTGTGATCTAGATGGGAACAGGTTAGGTATCTGGATAGACATAGATAGGGGACCATGGTCGGACCACGTAATGGGGCCGTATTCGCAGGAACGTATGAGATGTAGGTGTCTGTGTTGCAGGAAGAACATGTCTAGTCTCGAGTATGTGTGCTGAACCGCTGAGAAGAAGGAGTAGTCCCGGGAGGTGGGGTGTGTTATTCGCCAACAGTCAAAAAGGTGACGATTGTCTAGGATTTGAACGATTCTAGATCTGGAGGTTGCGTTGTCTTTAGTGGACTTGGAAGTTGTGTCTAAGTCAGAATCTAGTGAGATGTTGAAGTCTCCCCCCAGTATAAGGATCCCTTCCGTGGTTTTGTCTACTGCGTTCAGATATTTGCGTGTATGTTTGCATTGTTTGCTATTAGGAAGGTATAGGTTGGCAAGTGTCACTACGGTGTTCCCTATCTTACCTTTGACTATCAAAAGCCTACCTTCTGAGACTGAGTGGTGTGATAGGTACGTGAAGGGTACGTGTTTCCCTATCAGAATGGCTACCCCTTTGGATTTGGAGCTTTCATAATTGCTAAAATAGCCTGTTGGGTAGTGTTTATTGCGAAGGGTTGGGGCTGAGTTAGCTTTAAAATGCGTTTCTTGTAGAAATGCTATGTCTGTTCTGAGAGTGTGAAGTTCTCGAAGAGCTAGGGATCTTTTGGTTGGTGAATTAAGCCCCCTCGTGTTTAGGGTCGTGATACGTATGGTTGCCATGTTCGGTTATCTAGGTGAAGTCACTGCTTCTAGGAGTGTTAGATAATGTAAATGCAGGCACAGTGGATACACTGAAAACAATATATGAGAGATATCGACTCTAGTAGCGAGAGTATTAAGTGCAGATTACAATATATCAACCAGAGAAAATAAAAAATAAAAAAAGAAAGAATATCAAAAACGGATTAATCCAACTATATACAAAGACTTTGAATAAACTCCGGAGCTAGCAATTGAGAGTGCGAAGGTGTTGTGGGTGTGTAGGCCCTTTTAGCCGGTGGCTTTCCCCGAGTGTATTGGGAGATCTCGGGGATACAGATATGGCACCGCTGGGGCTTGTGATGCTGCTGCAGAGTGTCTCGCAGTCTGTGGTGGGGGGTAAATCTAAGTTGTTTTGAGTGATATAAGGAGAGGTGGCGGGCAATCCACCTGTCAACTTATGTAAGGAAGTGGATTTCGGGCGTTAAGTTTTAGTGAGGAATTGGGACACATGTGAGCTTTGCTCGTTATGAACGGGTCTCCTGGCTCAGTTATGTGTCAGGTTGTGTGCGGCTTCGGTTATGGTCAACACTCTCAAAAGCTTTCTCTTGGTGGTGACTTTTCAGGGCACCCGACTCTCCCCCCCCCCCATCGCCCCCCACCCTCCCCCCTCCCGACATCCCCAAATACATGTCTAAATATTGTACTGGAGAGGTGTGAAGGGTAAAAAGAGCAAGGAAAGAGGAGGGTGGGAGAGCAGGCCCGCGGCCCAGAGGGCCGGGAGAAAGGACAGGAGAGGGAGCAGAAGAACACAGTAGGTTTATCTAGTGGTTTGCATAACAACAGAACCCTGAACCTTTTGGTAGACAGCAAGTACGTATGCTCCTTGGTCAGATAAGTTCGTGGGTATTTGGAGCCCTTCAGGTGTGGGTGACAAGATCTGTGGTGCCAAACTCAGCTTTATGGTAAAAGTCACTGGGATCGCACCGATGTCCCTTCTCCGGCTTGATATAAGACATTGACGAAGAGCTGCCATGTCTTAAGTCCAGGCTTCCTGTGGATCAGGCGTTTTCCAAGAGTCGGGGCTTCATATTAGGCTCGTGAGGTCTAATTGAGCGGGAGACTTGCTGTTCGAAGGAGAGGCTGATGTAGCCATGTCTTGTGGGAAATCAGTGTCTCAGTCCCTTTGTGAGTAGTCTTGAGCAGGCTCTTAAGAGTGTGATAACCTGTGAATAAAGACGCTTTTCTGGCAATTTATGTGGTTTTCAGTTCTTTTCTATGTCGTGTTTCCGTCTCAGGTTTCAGAATCGGTGTGGTTCAACCTGTTGCCTTTGCGTGTTTCGGAGATGAGGTTGGTTGTCGTTGCGACGCCTTTTTGGTGGGGTTTGCCATCTTGATCTCTGAGGACGTGGATAATTATGAGGAGCTTGAATCGGGCCGTACCAGTCTGGTATTTGTACATCCGGGAGATTTAAGGTAGAAGTGAACGTGGCAATGTCCTCTGAAGTGGTTACAGTAGCGGAGGTCCCGTTATGGGTGGCTGTTAAGGAGAGGGGGAAACCCCATCTGTACTTGATGTTCCTAGTACGCAGGATATCTGTCAGGGGTTTAAGTGTTCGTCTTGCTTGCAGAGTCATCCAGGAGAGGTCCGGGTAAATTTGTATTTGGGCCCCCATAAACAGTAGCGGTTGAGTCGTTTTTCTGAGTTCGCGGAGGATGTCTTCTTTCACCCCATAATAGTGTAGGCGACAGATTATGTCTCTCGGGGCGTCTGAGGCTGGACCTCTTGGCTTAAGTGCTCTATGGGCTCTGTCAAAGAGGATATGTTCCGCTGGATCTTTGTGCAGTAGGTAGTTGAATAATTCTTGGAGTGTTTTAGGGAGGTTTTCCCCTTCTATTTCTGGCATGCCCTTCAGCCTTAGGTTGTTACGTCGCCCCCTATTGTCCAGGTCATCAATAGCTCTGTACATTAACGCTAATTGCGTATTTTGTGCTTCTAGTGCCTGTTGGACCTGTTTAACTTGTGTTAGTGTGTGGTCCTGATTATCTTCCAGTGATTCTATACGTTCCTCTACCACTTTAACTTCCGCCGCCATGTTGTCTAATTTATTTTGAAAGGAGGATTCCATTTTCTGGATCAAGGCTGCTATATCTTGTTTAGTTGGTAGATTGCTGAGTATGGCTCTCAGGTCAGCATCTATGTTTGTGGAGGCACTGTCCGAGATGGCTGGGCTTAGTGGGGGTGAGGATGAGGGGTGCTCGTGTAGAGCTTCCGCCGCCATTTTGGGGCCTATCTCGTCGGCGTCGTTTTGCGCCGGATTTTCTTTAAAAAATTTATTAAGGGCGCCCGTTTTGACAGCGGATTGTCTGTGGGAGGCTTGGGCAGGTGTGGTACCTTTTTTGGGGTGTCCCATGTTGCTCTGTGTGCCCGATGGTCGTGGATTGCCCGCGGTCTCCTGCAGAGCTCAGCTAGTGCACGTCCAGCTCGGCTCGCGGTTGGCTCCGCCCCATGATTTCTTACTGAGTTTACATGTTCTGAATAATCTTTCCATAAAAGCTATTTTTTGTGGAATTTAGGTAAACAATGTTGGATATTTTTCTGCCAGTCTGACTAGTAAATATTAAACACAAACTCATCCATAGTCCTAACATATATTAACACGTAACACACCCCATTTCCCTGCTCCCTTTTTCCTCAAAGCTTCTGGAAAGACTTGTCTTTACCCGTCTGGCTGAGTTCCTCAATACCAACTCTCTCCTTGACCCTCTTCAGTCTGGCTTCGGCCCCCTCCAGTCTACTGAGACTGCTCTTATCAAAGTTTTTTATGTGTATTTTTGTAGTGCATAAGAATATTACAAACAGGCTTGAGGTACCCAACGGCATTCTTCAGGCTTAGCATCACGTATTACAGTTGGGTAGTAGATGAAACTTGAACATTTTTATAATATTAGAAACTGACAAAAATAACTGTACTAGGCTAGCAAACAATGGTTAAACCAATAAATATAAGACAGAGCTTATGCACTTAAGAGTAAGTTTAGCTATGTATATTGGATCGGCAGTCAGACAATTAGTTTAACAGATAGCAGGTATTAAGAGTGCAGGAGCTATCCCCTGTAGTGAGTGAGCGAGTCCCCCCTTCAGGCTTGCCTTCATCCTATGCCATTTCTGTAGGGTCTTAAGAACCATGTGAGTAGGTCCAGTGAGGTTTGGACCATGCTGATAGCTAATGCATCATGCACTGGGTACCCCTTAGAGTACCGTCCATGTTGTCGCAGTGTCCCTTCGCTAAGTGGGGAACAGAGGCGGGAGCTTACGTCAGTGGTGTGTTCTTTTGCCCGGCTTCGGGTATCTGCTCGTCTCGGCCGGAAGGCAGGAGTGCTGGCGTGAATCCGGACAGTGGGTGGTCTACTTCCTGGCGCACCTGTCTCCCCTCCGGCGAAGTGCCGGTAAACCAGACGAGACTCTCTTGTTTTGTGACAGGAGGGTGGATTGTGAGATGCCGCGGACCTGGAGCCATATCCTTTGGAGGGAACAGAGGGCTCGGGGGCCGCTCGTGTGGTGAGTTATCGCCTGACTTCTGTGAGGAAGGTGCTTGCAGTTTTGTTTCATCCAGAAATCCTCAAAGATTTTGTCCAGCGTGGTTGCTTGCGAGGTTTGTGTGCTGGGCAGTGCTGCACACATGGCGTCCACCATCTTGGTTAGTTCGCTGTGTGTTCCGTTTTAGGAGGCTGCAGTGCTGTTGTGCCTGTCCCAGCAGGGATGCCTCCTAGACCGGGATATCCCTCCCTGGTCCAGGGGGGGGGGATAACGGGGCTCCAGGAGATTTTAGTTGCTGTCTGGGTGGTCCCCGATGAGAGAATGGCGCTTCTCCAGGGCACACCAGGCCAAAGATTAATCAGTCTGCTCTCCGGGATTGTGTCTGCGCAGGGTAAGTTGCTGTCGCTTAGTTTGGGCTCCGGTGCCGCTAGATAGGGTTAGATGCCTTAGTGGGTTGTTTTTTCATTGAGTTTTTGGGGCATAAAACCTCAATTTAGTTCCGAAAAGTCCGGAGCTCATTCAAGACACGTCCGTCCAGCATGGCAGTCAGGCCCCGCCTCTGCTTTTATCAAAGTAACTAACAACCAAATCGCAGCTAAATCCATATGAATTCTTCTTGAACTCTCTGCTGCCTTTAACATCGTTGATCATGTTCTCCTTCTTCAAACTCTTCAATCACTCAGTCTCTGTGACACTGTCCTCTCGTGGTTTTCCTCCTATCTATCCCAGCTCTCATTCGGTGTCTCCTTTTCTAATGATACCTCCTCCCTTCGTCCTGTGTTGGTTGGAGTCCCCCAAGTCTCTGTCCTTGGTCCCCTTCTATTTTCTCTTTACACTGCCTCTCTTGGCAAACTTATCACCTCATTTGGATTCCACTACCACCTTCACTCCGATGACACCCAGATATATTTCTTCTCCCCGGACCTCTCCCCTGCTGTCCTGCAACGTGTCAGTGCTTGCCTTTCTTCCATCTCTGACTGAATGTCCTCCAGCTTTATGAAACTCAATCTAAGACGGAACTCCTTGTCTTTCCTCCTCCTAATACTGATCCTCTTTTGCTCTCCCTTCAAGTTAGTGGTACCCACATCAGTCCATCCTTGCAAGAATGCTGTCTTGGCGTTATACTTGATTCTGGCCTCACCTTTGAGTCTTTGAGTCTCACGAAAAATTCATGCATGTATTTATTGGGGGCATATAAACTAAGCAGTGACTTTATTTTGTATTCTTTTTTTATGTGTGTATAAAAAATGTAATTCAATAAGTCACCTTTCACTCCTAAGTGTTTCCTTTCACTCCAATAAAAAGTTAAATATAATGTAGCGCTTCAGTCACAATGATTATTTAAAGAAACACTGCCCAAAAGGGAGATAAAAAAACAAAACCATAAAGTCACTGCTTAGTTTATATGCCCCCAATAAATACATAAATAAATACATGATTTTTTCAGGCATGTATTCATTGGGTGTAAATCTTAGAAAAGCTTGAACAGGCTGCAGATCTTATGAACTGAAGCCTTAGCAAGCACTCCTCTTTTTCCCTGGAAGAGACTTTCAATCTCTTCACAGGGAAATAACCAATCAGGGCTTCTCATTCAGAAGCCTCTGAATTGATGTCCACGTATGCTCTGGCTCATCTGAGGTCTGTGTGGGAGATCTGAGGTCTGACAAAGACCGTTCCTGCTCCTTCTGCTAGCTAAGGGGAACTAGCGGAAGGAGGCTACAAATCTTCCTGGCTGTTTGGTTGACAGTAAGGGCTGGGTGGGAGGAGGGGTAGGGGGTGTTCCCTATAAATCAGTGAAGAGATGTACGAAGGGCTAGAATTGTTCAATGCTTTAAAGGTATAGATTAGTACTTTGAATTGACTCTTTTAGGATTCAGGAAGCCAATGTAAGAACTGACAGAGGGGTGAGGTGTGAGAGGACCAACTGGAGAGGAAAGTCAGTCTGGTGGCAGCATTCATTACAGACTGCAGTGGGGCAATATGGCTTTTGGGAAGACCAATTAGGAGAGGGGTACAATAATCCATGCAAGAGATTACTAGAGCATGGACAAGGGTAGTATCTTGTGTAAGAAAGCGGGCTATGTTTTTAAGGTGAAATCTACAGGATTTGGTAACAGACTGGACGTGAGACTCAAAGGTGAGGCCAGAATCAAGTATAATGCCAAGACAGCACATGGTAGGAGCTAGTTATGGCAGGTCAGGTTACAATTCTGAGCTACATCCTATCCTATGCGTTATATTATGAGTTAAACGAGTATCCTCTCACAGGGCCGGTGCAAGGATTTTTGCCGCCCTAGGCAAAAAAAATTTTGCCGCCCCCCCATATGTCCAGCCCACCATGTGACATCACAATGCCCCGCCCATATGCTCTGCCATATGGGCCAACGCCAGTCTTCACAAAGTGTCTTATCTGAAAAGACAGTGTGTTTACATTAAAAAGCCTACAGGCACAGGCTATAGACACCAGAACCACTACATTATGCTGTAGTGCTTCTGGTGACTATAGTATCCATTTAATGTGAGGTAAATTAGAGATTAGTGCCACTAATAATATATTGGATTGCATACTTACCACCAGATGAGGACAAGAGGCTGATGATGGGCTCAGTCTGGCTAAACAGGTCTGGTGTAGAAGAGGCTCTCTGGAGACTGTTTTTAACAGTGTTCACGACGGGGGCGGCGCCTGACTTCCGGTACGGATGGCCGCACATTGAAAGAGCTCCGTACATCAGGGCCCTAAATAAGCTAATTTAAGCACGCTCAACCGCCCGAAAACTACCGAGGCTTACCCCTTTACTTCCCCAAAGCACGCTCCAGCACCGGAATGGGTAGAAAAACGAGAACCGACCCGATGGTAGCGCCGATATTCCGCAACCGCGCTGACAAAGGCCGCACAGGCGCAGAGGACCGGCGGGAAACTGACTCCGAATCTGAGACAAGCGAGGTGGAAAAAGGTACTGCAGACCTCACCCCAATTACCAGAGCGGACCTGAAGGGGCTTCTGAGGGACATAAACGCCAACATGGCTGCAGAATTAGCCAGACACATGGCTCCCATCAAAGAAGGCCTGGAAGACCTGACCAGACGCACTCTAGCAGTTGAAGACAAAATGGAGGACATCTCCACGACGACTAGCAGGCATGACACAGCTATACAAGACCTCCAAGCACAGGTACAAGCCCTTGAGAGCGCACAAGAAGACCTAAACAATAGGTCGCGCAGAAATAATGTCAGGATCAGGGGGCTCCCCGAATCCATAGCCCCTGACACCCTAAACACCACCCTCAGAGAAACATTCAGCGGAATGCTCCCCGAGGCCCCCCAGCTGAACTCATCATCGACAGAGCACACAGAGCTCTCAGAGCCCAGCCTCCATCGAACACACAGCCTAGGGATGTCATTGTCCGCCTCCATTATTTCCACGTGAAAGAAGCGCTGATGAGGGCTGCACGAGACTCCCCAGTCCACGTAGACGGACACCAGGTTCAATTATTCCAAGACCTGGCCCCTAGCACGCTTTTCAAAAGGAGGATCCTCAGACCACTGACTCAAGCTCTCACGAGGCAGAACCTCAGGTACGCTTGGGGGCACCCTTTCAAGCTGATGGTCCGCAAAGGAGACAGGACCTACACTCTCCATGACACTGCGGACGCTGCAGACTTTGCGGCCCAACTAGGCCTGCCCCGCTTGGAACCGGAACCAGACAGACAACGAGATCGACGAGAACTACCAACCACCGCAGGAAGAAACTGGCAATCCCAACAGAGGGGCCGCAGACCCTCAAGAAGAGACCAGTCCCAGCATTAATCCTGGGCTTAGACACCTGCCTTCCACCCGGCCTCCTAGCCAACCAACCGGGAACAATCCCACCAACAACCACCCCTCACACTCCTAAAGAGACTCCACTTGCCACCCCCAAAGCAGCATAACAACGCACCTCCTCGAACAAAGACCCTGCAAATATGGACACGAGATGAACAATCAGACTGGCACGCAACTCACCGGCCACTAACTCATCACCAGCACATGAAGACTTATCCCCAACATCCCTCTACCTACAACCCTCCTCCACAGACGACGACCACCCAAGGGACACTAACCATCGACAGGGCCAGCTGCAGCTAGACCACCGGCTACCATACCCCGGCGGACAAGAAAACCAACCTGGAGGCCGCACGCCCACTTGGGCCCATGAACTTTCTCCGCCAGCTCCACAGACCCGGGACATTGCCTTACTTGGCCCACCCAACATTCACAAAATGCTTATATATATGCACGGGTGGGAGAATGGGAGGAGGGGGAAGAGGGGATAGCACACTGGACGGACATGGACCAAAACCAAGGCCTCGCATCCACCACTAGGGAGGCCCCAGACCCAAGACGGACCCCCCCAAATTAGAAACACCACCATGACAAGGACGCAGGTTTAGAGACCGACCCACCCCGACCCTAGGGATACCACACACGCCACATCCCATGGACCCCCGAGCATAGATGCCAGCTCTCCACTCTCCCCCCTAAACACCCCCATAGGCCCACATCACCACCAAACAACCGCCCACAGACCCCCTCACGAGAAATCGAAAACCAACAGACATGAGGGGGGGACCTTAAGCGACCTTCACAAACCCCGCACCCCTCAATGACAAACAGAGGACCAAGGACAGGACGCCCACTCCAAGGACTCATAGCACCGACACCTTATTAGACGACAACAAAGATAACACAGGTGTACCATGCTGAGGGATCAGGTGGGGAGGAGGGAGGGAGGGCAGGGAATATCTGAAAATGTCTAAACTTGTCAAAATGAATGTACCACAAATAACGTTGATATGCTCTTTTGCTGATCTCTTTCTTCCACACTAGTATATAGGTTCCAGTGTACAACATGTTTTACTCTACCATTCCATGTATAATACCTTTAACGTCTGAAATGTTTTGTTCCCACTAAGGGGGAGGAAGGGAACAACCCAAATGGACAAACGACAGACCAGACGGGCGGGAGAGCCCAGAAAGGCCCCACGGAGACTTTCACTGCGGACGACACACCTACTAACTCCACCACACCTCCGCAGGGAACAACCCGACTGTACCTCCCACGGAACGTTGGACGACACTCCCCACCGCCTGCTGGCCTAAACTGTAAGTCCAGCAGCAACACACACACACACACACTCGAACCCGGCTGGTCCGGGTTGCAGGGACCCACGCCCCTACGTAACCCCCAAATACCCCCTACCCTACCCCAACACCAACCCAATCGCCCGCTCCCAAAGGGGCACCTCGCATACACAACCACGCAACATGCCGACTCACCTCAAATGCACTTCCATCAACGCAAAGGGCCTCAACTCCCCCAAGAAACGCCACGCACTACTTAGATGGGCTCAGAGGCAACAAGCCGACATCCTCCTAGTCCAGGAAACCCACTTCACTGCACTTAAACACTTCCCCCTCACGAACCGGACATACAAAACTAGCTTCCTAGCCAACTCTCCAACGCCCAAAACTAAAGGGGTAGCCATCATCTTAAGAGGCACATGCCCCTTAACAGATATAACCGCACACCCTGACCCCTCGGGACACTTCCTCACAATAACAGGGAGAATAGGCACCAATCATTACTCCTTTTGCTCTATATACGCGCCTACCCAACCAGACCCAGACTTCTGGAATACATTCTCCGCACACGTAGCCACACTATCCAACACCCGCCTCATCATAGGAGGGGACTGCAACGCAGTACACTCCCCACACCTTGACAGAACACACCGCGCACAACCTCCACACCGACCTGCCAGAAATGACACACTGTTCCAGCAGTTCCTCTCCTCTCGACACCTCATAGACATCTGGCGCGCCCAACATCCCTCCACCAAAGACTTCACCTTCTACTCTAACCCCCACAACTCATACTCGCGGATTGACTACTTTCTGATCTCCCCTAACGTCCTCTCCCAGACAAAGTCCGCGAGCATCGGTACGATATCATGGTCAGACCATGCCGACATCAACCTAACACTGTCCATTGCAGACATCACACGCCCATGGACGTGGAAGCTAAATCCCATACTACTACATGACCTCCCCATCACAGACACCATCTCCAAAGACCTATCAGACTACTTTGAACTAAACTCAAACCCAGCAGAAATATCCCCCACGACCCTGTGGACGGCGCACAAAGCGGTCATCAGGGGCAAACTCATAAGCTTAGCCTCAGCCCGGAAAAAACGTAGAACACAACAGATCACAGACGCAATAGCGGAGATACACCGCCTCGAAGCCATACACAAAGGGACCAGAGACAGCAACACTCTAGATCAATTGACCGAAGCCCGTACCCTACTAAAGCGCCTCACCATGGAAGACACCGCGAAAGCCCTCCAGTGGCTCAAACAGAAATACTACGAAAAAAGCACCAAAGCTGACACCATGCTGGCAAGACGCCTAAAACGCCGCATTGAGGCCAACAAAATCACAAGCATACGCGACTCAGGCCAAAACATATGCACCCAACCCGACCAGATAGGCTCCATATTCCAATCCTACTACCAACAACTCTACAACCACACGACACCACTGGGAGACACCGCGGAGGACACCTCAACCCTTACACAGACATTCCTGAACGCACTTAAGCTCCCAAAGCTAACCACAGAGATCAGCCAGACACTGACAGACGACGTAACAGTAGAAGAGATGACCCTAGCCCTCCGCGCATTCCAGCCCAATAAAAGCCCCGGCCCTGACGGATTTGGGGCAATATACTACAAAACCTTTAGCCACCTCCTGCTCAAACACCTCTGCCCGGTATTCAATGCCATGCTGCGCGGCGAGAAGCTGCCGACAGACATGGTAGCAGCAAACATTTGCCTCCTCCCAAAACCAGGCAAGACACTAGATGAACCAGGACATTACCGACCCATATCCCTCCTAAACGTAGACCTTAAAATCCTTACAAAAGTCATGACCAACCGCATAAACCCCCTACTACAAGCCCTAATCCATCCCGACCAAGTAGGCTTCATCCCCCACAGACAAGCGGCAGACAATACTAGAAGAGCCATAGACCTCATTTGGTACACCACTCACAAACACACCCCCACGGCAATAATCTCCCTAGACGCCGAGAAGGCATTTGACCGCCTCCTATGGCCCTTCCTCTACCAGACCCTATCCCACTTCGGCTTCCACGCACAATTCATCGCTTTCCTAGAAGCAGCCTACGCACACTCACAGGGCTCCCTCCTCCTCCCTAGCATAGCCCCCCCCACATTCACCATCTCCAACGGGACGAGACAGGGATGCCCACTATCACCCATACTATTCGCCCTATCCCTGGAACCCTTACTCGAAGCAATACGATCCGACTCAGACATTGGAGGAATCACCATAAGAGACCAGACCTACAAGGCATCCGCCTATGCGGACGACATCCTCCTTACCCTCACAAACCCAAACACCTCCATCGACCACCTTATGACACTGATCCATTCCTACTCTCGCATATCCGGCTACAAACTGAACATCACAAAATCCGATCTAATGCCGATACACATACCCCCACATGAACTAACCAACATCAAGGACCAATTCCCATTATGCATCCGCCCAACGGCCATTGATTACCTAGGCATAAAGCTCACAGCCGACATCTCCACCATGTATCAAACTAACTACACACCCATACTCAAGCGGGCTCACGCGGACTTGCTGACATGGGCCCCACTAGGGATCTCGTGGCTGGGCCGAGTTGCCTCAATCAAAATGAACCTCCTACCACGGTTGCTGTACATCTTCCAGACACTACCCATAGCAGTCAGAATAGCAGACATAAAATCTTTACAGAAAGCGGTCAACAATTTCATATGGAACCACCGAAGGCCCAGAGTAAGGCGTGAAACACTGTACGTCCCAAAGCGATCAGGCGGCCTAGGATTACCCAACTTTATGCATTACCTATACGCTGCCCACCTATCCCAAATCCAAATGTGGCATCTCCCGCCCATGGAGAAAAGATGGGTGGACATTGAACACTCAATCTTTGGTCATGACCACCCCTCCCAATACATGTGGACCCCCAGACAGCACCGACCATTGCCCCCCCCCAACCGCACCCACCATAACACACTCACTCGACCTCTGGGACAAGGTACACCTGAAATACGATCTCTCCTCGGAACTCTCTCCAATGACCCCGATCCTTAGGAATAAACTCTTCCCCCCGGGACTCACAGCCCAACACTTCGCCCAATTCGAGAGGAGAGGAATAGCCAGACTTAGCCACCTATACACGGACAACCAGCCCATCACCTACGAGACCCTACCCGAACCCACCACACTCACCACGTTCGACTACTTCCGCTTCATCCAACTCCGCAGCCTGGCAGCAACACCTTACATCCAACAAGCTGGCAAATCCCAACCCACCAAGTTCGAACGGGACTGCACCACAGCCCCGGCCAGAAAGGGACAAATTTCCGACATATTCCTCTCAATAGCAACCCACACAACCCATATCACCCTCCCGTACATCAGGGCATGGGAGACAGACCTAGGCGCACCAGCTGACACAGAAGTCTGGGCCGACATTTGGGAAGCCACCGCATCGCTAACGATATGTGTAACATTCAAAGAACAGGCATATAAAATGCTATTCCGCTGGTACCTCACCCCCCAGAGGCTGGCAAGCATGCACAGACTACCCACAAACCAGTGCTGGAAGCAATGTGGAGAAACAGGCACTTTCCTCCATTGTTGGTGGACGTGCCCAAAACTCCAACCCCTCTGGCACTCCGTAGGTGCAATCCTCACCAGAGTACTGCATAACCCATGCCCCTTAGACCCATGGACCATGCTTTTATCCAAACCAATGGACACATTCACAAGAGCCGAAAACAAATTGATAGCAAGAGTGGCCCTTGCCACACGTAGAGCAATTGGCGAAGTATGGTCCACAACCACAACACCCAACCAACAAACAATACTTTTGAAAATCCAAGATCACATGGACATGGACAGGCTCACCGCCCAAATCCACGAAAACACCAAACAGTTCCACAAAACATGGGACCCCTGGCTCATGGCAGACACATCTCTACCCTGGTAAGACAACACATACCATATACCACAAAACAACACCAGCAGAACATGAACCACGATCCTCACCTAATCACTAACCCACCAACGCTACCTGAGACACACACCGAGGTGTACCCACCCCCCACCCACCCTTCCCACCCCCACCCACCCCCTCCCCGGGGGGGCCATGGGACCCTGCAAACGAACACCTACTCTCCACCGACGACCTGGCCCCACCGGACCGACGACCCCCCCAAACAACCCAGACGAGGACAACCCACCCACACCCTGACAGGTGTACCCACCAGCCGCACCCCTCCTGTAATCACAGGACCACTCACGACGCAACTACCACACCTACACAGACGCGATACCCACCCCACGAGACGACAACCACTTCTTATCCCAAAGACGATCCTGACAGGAAGACTGAAAGGGCCATACACGGCCAAAACAACTCGGAAAGAAGCTAATTCAGCAACGAAATTAAGATCTTGTAATAAATGTACGCTGATCCGACACTTGCTGTTACAACGCTTGGACCCTAAAACCTCCCCCCCCTTTTTTTTTTTTTTTTTTGTTGTTTGTTCCCTTCTACCCTGTACCCCTGCCCTCGAACACCCAATTCTACAAATAAGGAATCTTAAACAAAAACAGGGCATCGGTTTCCCTTCATTTCCTATTCTTGTTCCCCCCCCTAACCCTGAGATCCAGAGCAGCAACGAATGTTACATACAGAGTATAAATGTACTAACAATCATCCAACAATGTAACCAAAGATAGACAGCACCTAACCTGTTTCTTATGTATGACTGTCTTTTACATGGTATATAAGCACTGCGATCTCTGTAATTATGATCTTATTCCCTTATTTTCTTCTGTACCCCTACCCCAATGACTCTGAAAACAATTCAAAATCTGACAAAATAAAGAATTTAAAAAAAAAAAAAAACAGTGTTCACAACAATTAACGAACAGGAATCAGCTCCATTTTTTAGGGCCCCTTACACAGCTCAAGGTCTGGGCCCCTTGATACGCCTACAATGCCCACCCATAAATCCACCTACATGGCCCATCCATGAGTTGGGGATGTTTTATGTGTGCAATTTGTGTAAGGGATGTAGTGTGTTTATAGGGGATGTAGTGTGTGTTTGCGTGTAAGGAATGCATTGTATGTTTCTGGGTGTGTGTGTAAGGGGTGCAAGGTTTGTTTCTGTGTATGTAATTGAATGCAGTGTGTGTCTGTAAGAGGGGGCATTAATTATGTAAGAGAACGTAAGGGATGAATTGTGTGTTTCGGGTGTGTCTGTGTGTGAGTAGGAATGCATTGTATGTTTCTGTGTGTGTGTGGGGGGGATGCATTGTGTATGTGTGAAGTGTAAAAGAGAGGGTTTGTGGGGTAGGATAGGGACTGAGATGGGAACAGCTTTCTTTTTAAAAAAAAATTCATAGTGCTCTCCCCTCAATTATTGATTTCCCCTTCCCTTCTGTCCCTCCGTGTTCTCCCCTTCTGTCACTTAGTGCTCTCCCATGGCCCCCTTTCCTTCTGCAGTCCCCCTTGGTGGTCTTCTCACTCCCCCCCTCCCACCTTAGTGGTCCTCCCTCTCCCAAACCCCTTAGTGGTCCTCCCTCTCCCAAACCCCTTAGTAGACCTTCCCCTACTCCCCCCACCCCCTTAGTGGTAATCACCCTCCTCCCCTCTCCTTAGTAGTCCTCCCTCCTTACTTTGGTGGTCCTTCCCCCCTTACTGGTCCTTATCCCCCCTCCCCTAGTGGTCCTTATCCCCCCCTCCCCTAGTGGACCTTATCCCCCCCAACCTCCCATAGTGGTCCTTATCCCCCCTCCCTCCCTCCCCTAGTGGTCCTTATCCCCCTCCCCTAGTGGTCCTTATCCCCCCTCCCCTAGTGGTCCTTATCCCCCCTCCCCTAGTGGTCCTTATCCCCCCCTCCCCTAGTGGTCCTTACCCCCCCCCCTCCCCTAGTGGTCCTTATCCCCCCCTCCCCTCCCATAGTGGTCCTTACCCCCCCCGCCCTCCCTCCCGTAGTGGTCCTTATCCCCCCTCCCTCCCATAGTAGTCCTTATCCCCCCCTCCCTCCCATAGTGCTCCTTATCCCCCCCTCCCATAGTGCTCCTTATCCCCCCTCCCATAGTGCTCCTTATCCGCCCCCTCCCATAGTGCTCCTTAACCCCCCCCCCCTTCCATAGTGGTCCTTATCAACCCCATCCCTCCCCTAGTGGTCCTTATACCCCCCATCCCTCCCCTAGTGGTCCTTATACCCACCCTCCCCTAGTGGTCCTTCTACCCCCCCCTCCCCTAGTGGTCTATACCCCCCCTTCCTTAGTGGTCCTTATACCCCCCTCCCTTAGTGGTCCTTATACCCCCCCCCTCCCTTAGTGGTCCTTATACCCCCCCCCTCCCTTAGTGGTCCTTATACCCCCCTTAGTGGTCCTTATACCCCCCCTTCCTTAGTGGTCCTTATACCCCCCCCTCCCTTAGTGGTCCTTATACCCCCCTCCCTTAGTGGTCCTCATACCCCCCTCCCTTAGTGGTCCTTATACCTCCCCTTAGTGGTCCTTATACCCCCCTCCCTTAGTGGTCCTTATACCCCCCCCTCTCTTAGTGGTCCTTATACCACCCCCTCCCTTAGTTGTCCTTATACCCCCTCCCTTAGTTGTCCTTATACCCCCTCCCTTAGTGGTCCTTATACTCCACCCCCTCTCCCTTAGTGGTCCTTAACCCCCTCCCTTAGTGGTCCTTAACCCCCCCTCCCTTAGTGGTCCTTAACCCCCTTCCCCCCCTTAGTGGTCCTTAACCCCCCCTTCCCCCCCTTAGTGGTCCTTAACCCCCTTCCCCCCCTTAGTGGTCCTTAACCCCCTTCCCCCCCTTAGTGGTCCTCAAACCCCCCCCCCCCCCCCGTGGTCCTTACCCTCCCCTCTGGCCCATGTAGCGTGGCCGGGCGGCGCGGAACGCGGGACAGGAACCTTTGTTTCCTGTACCCGGCCGCCGGCGGAATGACAGGAAATGCTCACTGAGTGAGCACTTCCTGTCATTCCGCCGGCGGCCGGGTACAGGAAACAAAGGTTCCTGTCCCGCGTTCCGCGCCGCCCGGCCACGCTAAATTGAGAGACCGGCAGGAGGGAGCGCTCTGCGCTTCCCTCCTGCCGGTCATAAACCCGGCCGCCCTCCATGCAGCAGTGCTGCGCTGCCTGGGGCTTGCTAAAGCGCTCAGGTGGCGCAGCATGAGGAGGCGCAGCGGGGACAGGGATCCGGCGCCCCCTGGTAAGTTGCGCCCTAGGCGGCTGCCTAGGTCGCCTTACAGGTGGCGCCGGCCCTGAGGATAGCATAAAATCTAGCCTAATAAAGGTTAGTGAGGCGAACATAGAGTCCGTTTGGGTTATATTAGAATTTGGTAATCACACAGTAACTCGTGTAGCTGTGATTTATGGGCCCCTAGGACAAATTGAAGAGTTAGATAATCTACTAGTTGAAGAAATAGCTAAAATGACAATGAAGGGGGAAGTTATCATCATGGGTGACTTTAATCTTCCTGATGTGAATTGGAAAACAAAAATAGCTACTTGTGCCAGGAGCACACATATTCTAAACTCCCTACTGGGATTGTCACTAAAACAAGTCGTTGAGGAGCCAACTTGTAAAGAGGCCATACTAGATTTAGTGTTAACAAATGGAGATTTGGTATCAGATATTACTGTAGGTGAAAGTTTAGGATCCAGTGATCATCAGTCAGTGTGGTTTAATATAAGAACAGTGACTGAGTCACACCACACAAAAACAAAAGTTTTAAACTTTAGAAAAACAGACTTTTCTAAAATTAGAATATGTGTAAAGGAGTCATTATCAGACTGGAGCAATTTAAATGGAGTCCAAAAGAAATGGGATTATTTAAAAGTTGCACTACTGAAGACAACAGAAAATTGCATTAGGCCTGTCAGTAAAAGCAAAAAATTCAAGAAACCACTGTGGTACTCCGCAGATGTGGCCAAAATAGTAAAAAAAAAAAAGTTAGCATTTAGTAATTATAAAAAAACCCAGAGTGAGGAAGACAGAATGACCTATAAGATTAGGCAGAAAGAGGCTAAGCAAGTTATAAGAGCTTCCAAATCACACACAGAAGAGAAAATAGCACAGTTAGTAAAAAAGGGGGACAAAACTTTTTTTAGATACATAAATGAGAAAAGAAAAGTAAAACAAGGATTAGTTAGATTAAAAACAAAAGAAGGAAGGTATGTAGATGAGGATAAAGGTCTAGCTGACTGCCTCAATTAATATTTTTGTTCGGTATTTACAGATGAAAATGAAGGAAAGGGACCTCAGTTAAGAAAAAGGATAAATGAGTCATTTATTACACGTGAGTTTACAGAGGAAGAGGTTCTATTTCAACTGTCAAAAGTAAAGACAAATAAGTCAATGGGACCTGATGGAATACACGCAAAGCTATTAAAAGAGCTTAGTGGTGTACTAGCAAAACCATTAACAGATTTATTTAACCAATCATTGATAACAGGAGTAGTCCCAGAAGATTGGAAGTTAGCGAATGTTGTGCCCATTCACAAGAAAGGTAATAGGGAGGAGTCGGGCAACTATAGGCCAGTAAGCCTTACTTCAGTAGTGGGGAAAGTGATGGAAACCATGTTAAAGGATAGGATTGTTGAACATCTAAAAACACATGGATTTCAAGATCAGAGACAACATGGGTTTACTTCAGGGAGACCATGCCAAACTAATCTTATTGATTTTTTTGATTGGGTAACTAAAATTATAGATCAGGGTGGTGTAGTAATATTTGTATTAGTGATATTGCAGAAGGTCTTGATGGTAAGGTGTGTCTTTTTGCGGATGATACTAAGATATGTAACAGGGTTGATGTTCCAGGAGGGATAAGCCAAATGGAAAATGATTTAGGTAAACTAGAAAAATGGTCAGAGTTGTGGCAACTGACATTTAATGTGGATAAGTGCAAGATAATGCATCTTGGACGTAAAAACCCAAGGGCAGAGTACAGAATATTTGATAGAGTCCTAACCTCAACATCTGAGGAAAGGGATTTAGGGGTGATTATTTCTGATGACTTAAAGGTAGGCAGACAATGCAATAGAGCAGCAGGAAATGCTAGCAGAATGCTTGGTTGTATAGGGAGAGGTATTAGCAGTAGAAAGAGGGAAGTGCTCATGCCATTGTACAGAACACTGGTGAGACCTCACTTGGGGTACTGTACACAGTACTGGAGACCCTATCTTCAGAAGGATATTGATACCTTAGAGAGAGTTCAAAGAAGGGCTACTAAACTGGTTCATGGATTGCAGGATAAAACTTACCAGGAAAGGTTAAAAGATCTTAACATGTATAGCTTGGAGGAAAGACGAGACAGGGGGGATATGATAGAAACATTGACATGCATAAAGGGAATCAACACAGTAAAGGAGGAGACTATATTTAAAAGAAGAAAAACTACCACAACAAGAGGACATAGTCTTAAATTAGAGGGACTAAGGTTTAAAAATAATATCAGGAAGTATTACTTTACTGAGAGGGTAGTGGATGCATGGAATAGCCTTCCAGCTGAAGTGGTAGAGGTTAACACAGTAAAGGAGTTCAAGCATGCGTGGGATAGGCATAAGGCTATCCTAACTATAAGATAAGGCCAGGGACTAATGAAAGTATTTAGAAAACTGGGCAGACTAGATGGGCCGAATGGTTCTTATCTGCCGTCACATTCTATGTTTCTATGTTTCTAAAAGGCCGAATGACAACATTTATCGACGGGTGGGAGACCAACAGACTCCGGACAGGTATGAACTTACCACAACACATACCTACGCACCCCACGAGATTGACAGACCCATGACACTGAAAATACTATCTATTAATGCCAAGGGATTGAACATCCCCACCAAACGTAGACTTCTCCTAAGAGATTTAAAAGCAAAAAGGGCGGACATAGCACTGGTACAGGAGACACACATCCCGAAGGCCTCACCAATCAAACTAGGGGACAGAACCTACAACGCTACACACGAGGCCAGGGCATTACGAAAACAAGCGGGGGTGGCCATACTCGTACATAAGCGCTGCCCTTTTGTGGTCACACACAAGCAGAAAGACCCTGAAGGCAGATTCTTAGCTATCACCGGCAACCACTACAACACCAAACTACATATTGTAAACGTATACGCACCCAACAAACCAGACAGTGCATACTGGGACACCATAGCATCCCTGCTTACCACCCTACAAGGAGGCATACTGGTAGTAGGAGGGGACCTACATGCCGTCCCCTGCCCAGCATCCGACCGCAGCTCTAAACCGGGGACACAGCGATCACAGGGTAGAGGGGGACAGGACAAGCTTCTGCACACCTTGCCCCAGCACACCGGACTGATGGACGCTTGGAGACTCCAACACCCAGACACAACAGACTATACATATTACTCGGCCCCTCATACAACATACTCCAGAATAGACAATATACTCCTCAACGGAGCGGGTATGGCCAAACTAATCCACTCAGAGATAAACAACATCACATGGTCTGACCATGCAGATGTAACCATAACCTTAAGAACAGGCCAACACCACAACACCTGGACATGGAGACTCAACACGAACTTACTCACCGACGAGGAAATACTCACCACGACACGACAGAAAATTGCAGACTATTTCACCACTAACAACACGGAATATGTCAGCCCAACCACACTATGGGCAGCACATAAATCAGTATTTTTTAAATTTGTATTTTATTGAGTTATTCTCAGCATTATACAACTTTTCCAATATATTTGTTAAGAGTAAAAAAAGGAATCAAACATTAATGAGAATATTCAAGGACAGAGGAGTGCATATTTGCATATTGTTCCTGTTCATACGTCCGACTCGCAGGTGCTTGAGGCCAGAGGTCGTAGTAGTGCTAAGCCTTTGCTGGCCGCAGGCATTTTGTAGCAGTCCAGTATCAGTGGAATGATGTAGGTGCAGCGTGGGTAAGGGCTGGTATCCAAGTCTCTACTACGGTTTCTGCTTCTTGGTGGCAAGTTTTGTTATACTTTTGAAGGCGCGCTTGACGTTGTCTCCACAAACTGCCTTGCTTGGTGAAGTTGGTGTGTCCTCCGGCCGCGGCTGGAGTGACAGGCTCAATTTTTGCAGGAACTGATCGGGGTCATCTCGGGACGTTAGCGTAAAGCTTTCTCCCCCCTTCTCAGCTAGTATTGATCCCTCTGTGCCCCATCGGTACCTGATGGACAAGTCTCGTAGTCTCCTGGCCACTGGTGCCAGCCTTTTTCTCTCTGCTAGAGCCGAGAATGGGATATCAGCAAATATCGCTATTCTGTGGCCTTCATGTGGCACCGTCCCCATCTCTCTGGAGCGCTGCAGTATTTCTGATTTTACCGCTATGTCCCTGGTCACCGCTATTACGTCTCTGGGTGCTTCACTGGGTGCTGCGGCTGCTTTTCTCACTCTGAACACTGATGTGATCGGTGGAGAGTCAGTGGTGCTTTCGGCGCCTATGGCTGTCAGCATAGTGCGAACCCACAGCAGGAGCTTTGTATTTCCGACCGACTCCGGGATGCCCCTAAGTCGCAGGTTTTTTCTCCTGTGACGGACTTCCATAGTGGTCACCACTCTATGTAGTTGCTGTACCTGTGAGGTGAGTTCTGTGAGCTTACGTTCCGGGGCCTGAGACTTCTCCTCTCTAGCGGTCTCTTTTAGTTCCAGTTCCCGCACCTTTTGGTGGACCACCCCTATTGCGGCCTGTACTTCCCGCAGATCCTGCTTCCATACTTTCCTGAGGTCTATTAGGAGGTGATTTATGTCACCTTTGGTTGAGGGTGACTCATCTTCTTCAGACCCCGACAAAATGGAAGCCTCCTCTGAGGAGGGTAGAGGTGAGGCTACTGCGTCGGCCTGCGAGGCTTCTGAGTCCTCCGTGTCATATTGGGCCTCGGGCGCCATCTTGGGCGTCTGTTGCGGCACCGGCCGTTCGAAGGAGAGCCGTATATCCGGCTGTCTAGTCGGTTCTTGTCGGTGAGGCTTTTTATTTTTGCGCCCCATACTCTCTGCTTTGGGGGGTATCTGTCTTTCTTGTGGAAATTTGTGTTTGTTCGTTGGCTTGAGTCTCTATTCCCTGGGCCGGAACGGAGCTCTCAGGGAAGACGTCCGCTCGGCTTTGTGGTCAGCCACGCCCCACCACATAAATCAGTATTAAGGGGACATCTCATACAAGCCGCCACGCACAAAAAAAGAACCAAAACTAAACACCTCTTAGAATTACAAACTGCCATGCGGAAACTTGAACAACAACATAAACAAAACCCCTCCACCACCACATATACAAAACTCCAAACCACACGACACTCGATTAAAGAACACACCATAGCGGAAGTGGCACGCTCCATAGTCTGGTCAAAGCGCTTGTTCTACGAAAAAGCTAACAAAATGGACACATTACTGGCGCGGACACTTAGACCCAGGCAAGGACATAAACCCATAACAACACTTCGTAACACAGCCAACGAACTAGTTCACACCCCTAAAGACATTAACAACGCATTCACTGAATACATCCAGAACCTATATAACCACACCCCACGAGAGGGCAACGCACAGGCCCAATATATCACCCGCATAGCAGAATTCCTATCTCAGATGGACCTACCCAAGGTGACCGCGGTAGAGGCCAACACTCTGGAGAGCCCCATAACACAGGAGGAGGTAGAATCAGTGATATCCACCCTCAAGGGAAACAAAGCACCTGGCCCAGACGGCTACGATATGAGCTACTACAAAAAATATAAGACGGAATTAGCACCCTACCTCACCAAATTATGCAATCATTTCCTCCAAGGGGGTACACCTGACCGCGACATGGCCACCGCCAACATAATCCTGCTAACCAAACCCGACAAAGACGGTACACTAGCCACAAATTACAGACCAATCTCCCTTATCAACACTGACTTAAAAATATTTGCAAAAATACTGGCGAAACGGCTAACTCCACTACTACCTAAATAAATACACCCAGATCAGGTCGGTTTCATGCCGGGACGCCAGCTGTATGAGAATACGCGCAGAGGTGCTGACTTGATGTGGCTCATGTCAAACTCCAAGTCACCATCCCTTGCCCTCTCTCTTGACGCCGAAAAGGCCTTTAACAGAGTTCAATGGCCCTTTCTGTTCCACTTACTGCAAACGCAAGGCTTCCCGGACCCCTACATCACAGCCATACGAGCACTGTACACGGACCTCCAAGCACAAACCATAATAGCAGGAGCCCCAAAATCATCGTTCCGAGTGAGCAACGGAACGAGACAGGGATGCCCATTGTCACCGCTATTATTCGCGATCGTTTTAGAACCGCTCCTACACCTAATTAGAACTGACCCGAACATTAAAGGAGTGCAAATTGGGAGGGAACAATTTAAAGCTGCAGCATATGCGGATGATATACTCCTCACACTCACAGAACCGACCCTCTCAATGGCCAGACATGGCCGGGTACAAAGTCAACCTCACCAAGTCAACGGCATTGCCATTCCACATACCAGACCATGAGATACAACACATCAGACATACTTACCACATCAAAACCAATGCAACAAGCTCACATACCTTGGCGTTAGACTGACAGCAGACCACAACACATTATTCCAACACAACTATACACCCCTGCTCACTAGGCTTAAAACTGACTTAGACAACTGGACGGACAAGCCAATCACATGGCTAGGTCGTCTACACTCCATAAAAATGAACATACTACCACGACTGCTGTTCCTTTTCCAAGCGCTACCGATCCGAGTCACCAAGAGCGATTTAGCTGACATACAAAAAGCAATAGATGCCTTTATTTGGCAGAGAAAGCGACCCAGAATAGCCAAGACGGTACTATACAACCCCAAATGGAGAGGAGGCTTGGGAATGCCCCACCTCCACCATTACTACACCGCAGCTCAAGTGGCACAAATCGCCCACTGGCACTGCCCGACTAATCAACGCAGATGGGTCGACATAGAATCCCTCATGACGGGAGCAGACCTACCACAGTTCCATATCTGGACGCCAAGAGAACACAGAGTACTCTTGCGGACAGAATGCCCAGCCATCCTTAACTCCATCAGCTTATGGGACAGAGTCGCACGGAAATTTAAATTCACAGACCTACCTTCCTCAATGACTCCGGTCCTGCGCAACAGAGCATTCCCACCGGGACTTAGGGCGATAGACTTTCAAGGCATAGAAGCCACAGGCCTACAGCACTACACACACCTGTATATAGACAACCAACTAGTACCCTTCCAACACTTGCAAACCCTTGCCCCACTAAAAACGAGAGACTTCTTCCGATATGTCCAACTACGAGATTTTGCACAGACTACAGAGGTCAGAACCGCAAATGCCAAACCGACTACGTTCTTTGAACGAATTTGCTTACAAGAACACATGCCAACAAAATTAATCTCACTACTCTACAACCACATATGCCTAGAATCAGGAACTTGGGGCGCACAGAAATACACTGACAAATGGGAGGCAGATCTAGGCGAAACACTAGAGGGGACAGATTGGCAAGACATATGGGAGGCGAATGCAAAAGTATCCATATGCACGGCCCTCCAGGAACAAGCGTACAAAATACTGCTACGGTGGTACACGACCCCAGTCAAACAATGTCACATGCAACTAAGCCCCACAGACACCTGATGGAGGCTATGTGGAGAAAAGGGTACATATATCCACATGTGGTGGCACTGCGCTAGAGTTAAGGAGTATTGGGGAAATATAGCAGATCTCACCTCCAAAATCCTACAACGACGGATAACACCAGACCCTTGGGCGTGCCTACTATCACGGCCAACGGAGGGACTAGACAAACATGACCAAAGACTACAAAATATGCTTTACTTAGCAGCTCGTAGAGCATTGGCACAATACTGGATTAAGCCCGAAGTACCCCCGATTTCCCTAGTAATCTCCAAAATCAGGGACAATTACTTAATGGACAAGTTGACTGCACAGGTCCGCAACACCAGCGCCACATTTCAAAAGAAGGGGGCCTTCTGGGAACAATACGACATTTAACTCAATGCGTCATAGCGCTCACTCATAGACAACTTTTCACTTGTGCACTACGAGGTTATACAGCAAGATATACCCACAGTTTTCTTTGTTATCTTTATTTTCTTTTATCCTGTTCTTTCATTGTATATATTTACCTGTTTATTGAAAAAAAAACAAGAAAAACCACGACCGGCACAGCAAAACGAACCACCACAAAGGCTTCTGCGCAAGCCACTTGAATTGTATCGTTGTTATCTAATGTACGCAATACTAACCTACTCTTCCTTTCTGTAAACACTTCTCGAGCAATAACTGATGATTAGGCTTCTGCGTAAGCCAAATGTAATGTCATGCTGTGTGCCTGTCGACACTTAAATAAAGAATTGAGAAAAAAAAAAAGTCTTAGATCTTTGATATCAGCTTCATCAAATGGGGGCAAAAACAAAGTGTTGCATTCATAATTTTGTCCAGTGTAAGTACTGTTGTGAAGGGGTTATTGAAAACAAAAATGTAAAATTTTGTTTGCGCAAAAAAGATTTTAAAAAATAATTTATCAAAGAATAAAGTTACAGATAAAAAAAACTGTGCCATCCTTTCACATATATTATCCTATATAATGTAATATGTTGCCCCATGTATTGTATATGCATGTATATATATGTATATATGTATTGTATATGCATGTATATATATATATAGGTCTGTGGCCTTTGTGCATTGTATTAATGGCAAAGCTATATTTCCTGACTGTGTGAGTATGATGCATGTCTTGAGCTGGTGAATGTGACAGGGTTTGTAAAGGGGTACCAGTGGCAGGGAGAATGTGATAGGGCAAAGTGGGTAAATGGGACAGGGTGGGGGGGTTTGTGCGAGAGAATGAGGGAGGGTGAGTATGACATGGTTTGAGGAGGGAGTGTGACAGGGCGAGTGGAGGTAAGTGTGTCAGGGCAATTGCGGAATGGTAGGAGTGATGAGTATGACAGGATTGGAGGGGTTAATGTGACAGGGTAAGTGTGTCATATTTGGGGGTGAGTATCACGGGATTGGGGTGAAGGGTGAATATGGTGTGGAGGAGGGAGTGTGACAGGATTAAGGGGGGTTAATGTGACAGGGTGAGTGTGGCAGAGTGTGACAGGATTAGAGTCATTAATGTGACAGGATAAGGGTGGCAGGGTTGGGGGAGGGTGTGACAGAGTGAGAGAAGGTGAGTGTGACAGAAAAAGGGGGGTTAATTTGACAGGGTGAGTGTGGCAAAGCAAGGGTAAGTGAGTTTGGAGAGGGAGAGATTAACAGGTTAACAGAATTAGGAGTGGTTAATGTGAGTGTTTATGCGTGAAGGGATTAACAGCATAGAAACATAGAATGTGACGGCAGATAAGAACCATTTGGCTCATCTAGTCTGCCCAATATTTCAAAATACTTTTAATTAGCCTTATCGTATAGTTAGGATGGCCTTATGCCTATCCCACGCATGCTTAAACTCCTTTACTATGTTAACATCTACCACTTCAGCTGGCAGGCTATTCCATGCATCTACTACACTCTCAGTAAAGTAATACTTCCTGATATTATTTTTAAACCTTTTCCCCTCTAATTTAAGACTATGTCCTCTTGTTGTGGTAGTTTTTCTTCTTTTAAATATTGTCTCCTCCTTTACTGTGTTGATCCCCTTAATGTTTTTAAATGTTTCTATCATATCCCCCCTGTCTCGTCTTTCCTCCGAGCTATACATGTTAAGATCCTTTAACCTTTCCTGGTAAGTTTTATCCTGCAATCCATGAACCAGTTTAGTAGCCCTTCTCTGAAATCTCTCTAAAGTATCAATATCCTTCTGAAGATACGGTCTCCAGTACTGCGTACAATACTCCAAGTGAGGTCTCACCAGTGTTCTATACAATGGCATGAGTACTCCCCTCTTTCTAATGCTAATACCTCTGTAACGGACTGTTTTGCACACAAGAGGTTAAAAACCGTTTAGGCGATATTCCCCTTTTCTGATGCACAGACAGCTACTGCAATCACCAATCTCCCGAATTGCAAACACATGAATTCACCAATCTCCCGAACTGCAAACACATGAATTCACCAATCTCCCGAACTGAAACCAGAGGAATACTCCAAACTCCCGAACAGGAAACACACGAATTCTGTAAACAGCCGAACAGGAAAAACCATGCAAACAGTTTACACTCCTGGCAGTTGCACTGTAACAGCATACAATCCAATTCCCCGCAAGAACGAGACGGCACTTCGTTTGAGGGTCAAGCAGAACTGATTTACTGGGGCTACCTGCCCGGCTTTTATGCAGGTCTCCCATCTGGTGGACACTCCCCTAGGGGACCAGATGGAAGACTGGGAAACATAATATGGAGTAAGGTAACATACCGTTAAGGACCTGTGACGGTCCTGAACCGTCATAACGGTAATCGTTACTCACCCGTTCGCCGTCGTTCCCCCGGCGGCGAGCGGCGGTGCTCCTGGTGTGGGGAGACTGCCTTCAGCCCAGACAGTCTCCCTGTGGCGAATTAGGCTCAACAGAGCGGTCACATGGTCACAATAGGTGTCCTAGTGTCTGCCTGCAGGGGGACTGCCTGTGCTGACAGGCAGTCTCCCTGCAAGTGTAAAATAAACAAAATAAAGGTTAATGTTAATAAAAAAATAGAATTATATATGTGTGTATATATATATATGATATATAGACAGATGTCTATATATCATATATATAATGTCATACTAAGTGTATTTTTATATTAATGTATACATATACGTCTATAAATATAAAAATACACTTATAATTAAATTACACACGTAAATATATATATACAATATATATGCTAACTATATATATATTGTATATATATATATTATTATTATAAAATACAAATAATAAGTACATTAAATAAAAAATGTAAAAGTAATAATAATTGTTTTTTTTAAAAATTATATATCTATATGAAATTTTATTCTAATTGTATTTTGATATTAATATATATATTTATATCAAAATACACTTAGAACGAAATTATATATACATCTATGTATACGGTATATAATTACATCAAAATAATACGAAATATACATATATCCATCTCCAAAATTACATAAATAATTATATAAATATACACGTAGACTTCAAATACATAAACATGCATATATATTTAAATTCTACGTGCGTATTTATGTAATATTTTTACATAATTAAGTAATTTTATTGATTGCAATTTGAGGGACCTGACTGACAACCCAGGCCAAAAGTCAAAAGAATTTAATTTGCTAGCACTGTATTTTACTGTAACTTTCTATGACACCCTAAAACCTGTACATGGGCCGGCACCATTACCCCGCTGTATTTTACCCTGTAACTTTCTATGACGCCCTAAAATCTGTTTTACTCGGGAGACTTCGCTGAACACAAATATTAGTGATTCAGTAATTCAAAACAGTAATTGCATTTTTCACACACAAACAGCACTTTTACTGATGATATAATTCTTGTGATACATTTTACTGTTTTGAAACACTAATATTTGTGTTCAGCAAAGTCTCCCGAGTATAACAGTAGCCCCCATGTACAGGTTTTATAGCATTTTTTAAAGTTTAAGGGTCAAATATTTTTACATTGAAAATTGCCAGGTTGGTTATGTTGCCTTCGAGAGCGTACGGTAGCCCAGGAATGAGAATTAGAAAAAGAGCCCTCTTCCTTAACCCCTTAAGACCGCAGGACGTTCTATGCCGTCCTTATTTAGATGGCTCTAAAATCCGCAGGGCGGCATAGAACGTCCTGCGGTCTTATGTACTTACCCGGTCGCCGGCGATCCCACGCCGGCGATCGCGGTATGGGGGACTTACCTGGGAGCCCAGGGAGTCCCCCTCCGTCCTCTTCGGCCCCCCAGGGCCATGTGATCGCGAGGTCCTTGCGAGGACCCCGCGATCACATGGACGGCATAGCCGTCCAAGGCAGTGCCAGCAGGGGTAGTGCCTGTAATGACAGGTACTCCCCCTGCTGTCTGAAATTCAAATAAAATCCGTTAAAACTGTGTAAAAATAAGATTATATATACATAGATCATATATATATTTATTATATATATGATCTAAGTATATATATATACACATATACACATATACACATAAATATACATACACTGTCTACATGTATTTTAATATTAATATATACATAATTATATATATATATATATATTAATATAAAAATACACGTACAATGATATTGATTAAATATATATATAATTTGTATTATATATATATTTATATATAATAAAAAATAAATAAATATATAAATACGTTAAAAAAGAAAATAAAAAAAATATATAAACATGCAAAATTTCGTTCTAACTGTATTTTAAAATTAATATATATATATTGATATCAAAATACATGTAGAACGAAATAATATATATATATATATACATAAGTATATACGTATATATCACTAAATATATACCTATATATAAATAAAAATAATAAAAAAAATTATATACATATATATGCACACATATATATATACACACCTATATATATAATAATTCTACGCATATATTTATGTAATAATTTTACATAATTAGGTCATTTTATTAATTACAATTAGCGGGACCTGCCTGACAACCCATGCTGAAACTATAGGGAATTTAATTTGCTAGCACTATATTTAACCCTGTAACTTTCCAAGACACCATAAAACCTGTACATGGGGGGTACTGTTTTACTCGGAAGACTTCGCTGAACACAAATATTAGTGTTTCAAAACAGTAAAATATATTACAACGACGATATCGTCAGTGACAGTGACATTTTTTGCATTTTTCACACACAAATGGCACTTACACTGACGATATAATTGTTGTGATACGTTTTACTGTTTTGAAACATTAATATTTGTGTTCAGCGAAGTCTCCTGAGTATAACAGTACCCCTCATGTACAGGTTTTATGGTGTTTTCAAAAGTTACAGAGTCAAATATAAGGTTTGCGTTTCAGTTTTTTCACATTATAATTCGCCAGGTTGCCTTTGAGACCGTATGGTAGCCCAGGAATGAAAATTATCTCCATGATGGCATACCATTTGCAATAGTAGACAACCCAGGGTATTGCAAATAGGGTATTTTTTTTTTTTTTAGTAGCCACTTAGTCACAAACACTGGCCAAAATTTGCGTTCAAATTAGTTTTTTGCATTTTCAAATATTAACACTAACTTTGGCCAGTGTTTGTGACCAAGTGGCTACTAAAAAAGACTGGACATACTCCATTTGCAATACCTTGGGTTGTCTACTTTTGCAAATGGTATGCCATCATGGGGGTAATTCTTATTTCTGGGCTACCATATGCAGTGGTGTATCTTGGTTTTGTGCTGCCCTAGGCAGGACAAAACTCAGACACCCCCCCCCTCCGCGCGTGCGCCACCCCCACCCAACCCTTACCCCCTGCCCCGCCTTCTAAATACACACACATTCACTGACAGATACGCATACACTAGCTAACAGACACACACAGTCAGACACACACAGTCGGACACACACACACTAACAAACACACACAGTCGGACACACACACTAACAAACACACACTAACAAACACACACTAACAAACACACACTAACAAACACACACACACACTAACAGACACACACAGTGAGACACACACACAGTCGGACACACACACACTAACAAACACACACAGTCGGACACACACACTAACAAACACACACAGTCGGACACACACACACTAACAGACACACACAGTGAGACACACACACTAACAAACACACACACAGTCGGACACACACACTAACAGACACACACACACACTAACAAACACACACAGTCGGACACACACACACTAACAGACACACACAGTGAGACACACACACTAGCAGACACACACTGTCGGACACACAGTCACACACACACTAACACACACAGTCACAGACACACACTAACAGACACACAGTCACACAAACACACTAACACACAGTCACAGACACACACTAACAGACACACACACTAACAGACACACACACAGACACACACTAACAGACACACACACACACACACACAGTGGTGTATCTTGGTTTTGTGCTGCCCTAGGCAGGACAAAACTCAGACACCCCCCCCCCTCCGCGCGCGCGCCACCCCCACCCAACCCTTACCCCCTGCCCCGCCTTCTAAATACACACACATTCACTGACAGATACGCATACACTAGCTAACAGACACACACAGTCAGACACACACAGTCGGACACACACACACTAACAAACACACACAGTCGGACACACACACTAACAAACACACACTAACAAACACACACTAACAAACACACACACACACTAACAGACACACACAGTGAGACACACACACACAGTCGGACACACACACACTAACAAACACACACAGTCGGACACACACACACTAACAAACGCACACAGTCGGACACACACACACTAACAGACACACACAGTGAGACACACACACTAACAAACACACACACAGTCGGACACACACACTAACAGACACACACACACACTAACAAACACACACAGTCGGACACACACACACTAACAGACACACACAGTGAGACACACACAGTGAGACACACACACTAGCAGACACACACTGTCGGACACACAGTCACACACACACTAACAGACACACAGTCACACACACACTAACACACAGTCACAGACACACACTAACAGACACACACACACTAACAGACACACACACTAACAGACACACACACACACAGACACACACTAACAGACACACACTAACAGACACACACACACACACACACACACACACACTAACAGACACACACACACTAACAGACACACACACTCACATTCACACTAACAGACACACACACTCACATTAACACATTTTTTTTTTTTTTTTTACTCCCCCCCCCCCAGCCTCCTTACCTTTGGGAATGCTGGGGGTGGGGGGGTTCTCCCATTCCCTGGTGGTCCAGTGGCTGCAGGGCGGCACTGGCGGGCAGGCTGGGCGGCCGGCGAGGGAGCTCTTCCCCTGAGCTCTCTGCTCAGCTCCCTCGCGCGCCGCCCGCAGAGTGAGACTGGGAGGCGGAACCGGAATATGACGTCATATTCCGGCTCCCAGTCTCACTCTGCGGGCGGCGCGCGAGGGAGCTGAGCAGAGAGCTCAGGGGAAGAGCTCCCTCGCCGGCCGCCCAGCTCCCTCGCCGGACACACACACACTAACAAACACACACAGTCGGACACACACACTAACAAACACACACAGTCGGACACACACACACTAACAGACACACACAGTGAGACACACACACTAACAAACACACACACAGTCGGACACACACACTAACAGACACACACACACACTAACAAACACACACAGTCGGACACACACACACTAACAGACACACACAGTGAGACACACACACTAGCAGACACACACTGTCGGACACACAGTCACACACACACTAACACACACAGTCACAGACACACACTAACAGACACACAGTCACACAAACACACTAACACACAGTCACAGACACACACTAACAGACACACACACTAACAGACACACACACAGACACACACTAACAGACACACACACACACACACAGTGGTGTATCTTGGTTTTGTGCTGCCCTAGGCAGGACAAAACTCAGACACCCCCCCCTCCGCGCGCGCGCCACCCCCACCCAACCCTTACCCCCTGCCCCGCCTTCTAAATACACACACATTCACTGACAGATACGCATACACTAGCTAACAGACACACACAGTCAGACACACACAGTCGGACACACACACACTAACAAACACACACAGTCGGACACACACACTAACAAACACACACTAACAAACACACACTAACAAACACACACACACACTAACAGACACACACTAACAAACACACACAGTCGGACACACACACACTAACAAACGCACACAGTCGGACACACACACACTAACAGACACACACAGTGAGACACACACACTAACAAACACACACACAGTCGGACACACACACTAACAGACACACACACACACTAACAAACACACACAGTCGGACACACACACACTAACAGACACACACAGTGAGACACACACACTAACAGACACACACAGTGAGACACACACACTAGCAGACACACACTGTCGGACACACAGTCACACACACACTAACAGACACACAGTCACACACACACTAACACACAGTCACAGACACACACTAACAGACACACACACACTAACAGACACACACACTAACAGACACACACACTAACAGACACACACACACACAGACACACACTAACAGACACACACTAACAGACACACACACACACACACACACACACACACACACTAACAGACACACACACACACACACTAACAGACACACACACACACACACTAACAGACACACACACTCACATTCACACTAACAGACACACACACTCACATTAACACATTTTTTTTTTTTTTTTTACTCCCCCCCCCCCAGCCTCCTTACCTTTGGGAATGCTGGGGGTGGGGGGGTTCTCCCATTCCCTGGTGGTCCAGTGGCTGCAGGGCGGCACTGGCGGGCAGGCTGGGCGGCCGGCGAGGGAGCTCTTCCCCTGAGCTCTCTGCTCAGCTCCCTCGCGCGCCGCCCGCAGAGTGAGACTGGGAGGCGGAACCGGAATATGACGTCATATTCCGGCTCCCAGTCTCACTCTGCGGGCGGCGCGCGAGGGAGCTGAGCAGAGAGCTCAGGGGAAGAGCTCCCTCGCCGGCCGCCCAGCAACCAGCCCAGCGTGTCTGTTAGCCGCAAGGCTAACAAGACATTTGCCTTGGGCATTTGGGGGCGGCGTTTTTTGCCGCCCCCTGGAAAATGCCGCCCAAGGCAAATGCCTTGTTTGCCTCGCGGCTAATACGTCCCTGACCATATGGTCTCAAAGGCAACGTAACCAATCTGGCGAATTTCAATGTGAAAAAACTGAAATATGTAACATGCTATATTTGACCCTGTAACTTCCCAAAACACCATAAAACCTGTACATAGGGGGTACTGTTTTACACGTGAGACATCGCTGAATACAAATATGTGTATTGTATTGCAGTAAAAGCAAACAGTATTATGACATTCACAGTTAGAATGTCACGTAGAACTAAAAAAATTAAAAAAAATCTTATTTTCTCTCATTTTTGTAATATTTTTTTCATATTAAATTATGTTCCATACCTAAATATTTGATGTTAAACGAAAGCCCTGTTTCCCCTGAATACAATGATATATAATAAGTGTGGGTGCATATGAAAGAGGTGAATTACGGTTGGACAGACATGTAGCGCAAATGCCAGGTTTTGTTTACGTTTTTTTGGGATCACAACTTGTACATTTGGCTGCGGTCTTAAGGGGTTAAAGTACAACATCGCAAAAACAGACTGGTCCTGAAGGGGTTAAAAAATACACAGGTAGTTAAAATGCAATAAAATGATAGCGTCCAGTATTAGGGGTTGATAGTGTCCTCCATTGTCTACCTTGCATAAGGCACAGCTGGATATGATCTGAGCAATATCCTGGATTGCAGTAGGGAGATTTTAAGACTCAGACTTGCATAAGGCACTGCTTCAGCTGGAGGGGATCTGAGATGCAAAGTTTGTGGTGGACAAGGTGGTAGAAGGAGTGGAATTAAAAGGGGGAAGAAGAGCATCAAAAGTGTGAAATAGGTGTTTGGGTTATTGGGACAGTGTACTTATGAGAGTGTTAGTGTAATTTACTTTTGCAGCGGTAATGGCCGTAAAATGCATTGAAGGCTATTTTCCATCCCCTTCACGGATTCTAACCAAGTTATAAGCCCCTCTCAAATCTAACTTGGTAAATATCGTGGAGCCATTTAACCCCTTAAGACCGCAGGGCGTTCTTTGCCATCCTTAATGGACTGTCTCTAAACGCCGCAGGGCAGCATGGAACGCCCTGGGCGGTCTTGCCGCCCACGTGGCCGGTGGCATTACCCCGCTGCAGATCGCGGTCGGGAGGCATACCTGGCCCCCAGGCAGCCCCCCTGTGCCCAGTGACCGCGGTCTTCAACTTCGGATCGCAGTGACAGGCTGTCACTGCGATTGGTATTTACCATGTGTCAGCCGATTTTACAATCGGCTGACACATGGAGCCGCGGTATTTTCCCGCTGCAGATAGCGGTCGGGGGGCATGACTGGCCCCCCAGGCAGTCCCCCTGCGGTCAGTGCCCGCGATCTGCAGAGTCTGATCGCAGTGACAGCCTGTCACTGCGATCAGAGTTACTATGTGTCAGCCTATTGGCTGACACATTTAACTACAGGCAGGATCCCCCTGCACATCGGGTGGGGGGCATGCCTGGCCACCCAGGAGCTCCCCCTGTGGCCAATTACCGTGATCTGCAGGAGGTGATTACAGTGACAGCCAGTCACTGTGATCACTGATCCTGTGTGTCAGCCAGTGATGTGAAATCACTGGCTGACACTGTCTCTGCCCCTCTCTTCCCCTCTTAACGCATTAATGTTAGAAATAAAATATATTATAGTTAAAAATAAAATATACTTAGATAATTTATATATATAATCTAAGTTTACATTTACACATACACTAAGTGTATTTTAATATTAATATATATATAATTATATATATATATTAATATCAAAATACACGTAGAATGATATTGATTAAATATATATATAATTATAATTATATATATATATTTATATATAATAAAAAAATATGTAAACACGTGAAATTTAAAAAAATAATAATAAGAAAAAAGAAATAATTAAAATATATATATACAGCTCATATATATATATACAGCTCATGTATCCAAAAATCCAAGTAGATGGCTGCACTCACGGTTTTATAAAAGTCCAAAGTTTATTGTAGTAGAATAAAAATATCTGCGATCAACGTTTCAGTCCTTCCAGGAGGACATTCATCAGGATCATCAGGATACATATATAGATATTGATATCAAAATACACATTGGACGAAATAATATATATATCTATATACATAAGTATATATGTATATATCACTATATGTATACCTATATATAAATAAAAATAATTAAAACAAATTTTATATATATATATATATATACATACACGTCTATATATATAATAATTTTACATATATATTTATGTAATAATTTTACTTAATTAGTTCCTTTTATTAATGGGAAACATCTGTGCCAGGAAAACAATCAGTTTTCCTGGCACTGCAGGTCCCCTCTCCCTCCCACCCCCCAATCCTCGGTTGCTGAAGGGGTCAAAACCCCTTCAGTAACTTACCTGAGGCAGCGACGATGTTCCACGTCGCTGCTTCTTCCTCCGGCGCCGCTCCTCCCTGTGATTTCGTCAGCCGGTGGGCGAGACTGATCCCGTCCACCGGCCGGGGAGACCTAATGCGCATGCCGCGCATGCGCATTAGAGCTCCCCATAGGAAAGCATTAAAAATGCTGTTCAATGCTTTCCTATGGGGAAATGAGCGATGCTGGAGGTCCTCACACAGCGTTTTCTGTGCTATGATGCAGGAAGTGCCCTCTAGTGGCTGTCTAGTAGACAGCCACTAGAGGTGGAGTTTACCCTTCAAGGTAATTATTGCAGTTTATGAAAAACTGCAATAATTACACTTGCAGGGTTAAGAGTAGTGGGAGTTGGCACCCAGACCACTCCAATGGGCAGAAGTGGTCTGGGTGCCTGGAGTGTGTCTTTAATTACAATTTGCGGGACCTGCCTGACAACCCAGGCCGAAAGTCCAGGGAATTTAATTTGAAAAACTGAAACGCAAGCCTTATATTTGACTCTGTAACTTTCCAAGACACCATAAAACTTGTACATGGGGGGTACTGTTTTACTCGGGAGACATTGCTTAACACAAATATTTGTGTTTCAAAACTGTAAAATGTATTACAACGATGATATTGTCAGTGAAAGTTACGTTTTTTGCATTTTTCACACACAAACGGCACTTACACTGATGATATTATTGCTGTAATACTTTTTACTGTTTTGAAACACAAATATTTGTGTTTAGCAAAGTCTCCTGAGTATAACAGTGCCCCTCATGTACAGGTTTTATGGTGTTTTCAAAAGTTACAGAGTCAAATAAAAGGCTTGCGTTTCTGTTTTTTTACATTGAAATTCGCCAGATTGGTTACATTGCCTTTGAGACCGTATGGTAGCCCAGGAATAATAATTACCCCCATGATGGCATACCATTTGCAAAAGTAGACAACCAAAGGTATTGCAAATGGGGTATGTTCAGTCTTTTTTAGTAGCCAATTAGTCACAAACACTGGACAAAATTGGCGTTCAAATTAGTTTTTTGCATTTTTCACACACAAACAAATATTAACGTTACTTTGGCTAGTGTTTGTGACCAAGTGGCTACTAAAAAAGACTGTACGTACCCCATTTGCAATACCTTGGGTTGTCTACTATTGCAAATGGTATGCCATGATGGGGGTAATTCTCATTCCTGGGCTACCATACAGTCTCAAAGGCAACGTAACCAAACTGGCGAATTTCAATGTGAAAAAACTGAAAAGTGTAACATGCTATATTTGACCCTGTAACTTCCCAAAACACCATAAAACCTGTACATAGGGGGTACTGTTTTACACGTGAGACATTGCTGAATACAAATATGTGTATTGTATTGCAGTAAAAGCAAACAGTATTTTGACAGTCACAGTTGAAATGTCACGTAAAACTATGAACATTTTAAAAAATCTTATTTTCTCCCATTTTATTTATATTTTATTCATATTAAATTATGTTCCATCAAATATTTGATGTTAAATGAAAGCTCTGTTTCCCCCAAATAAAATGGTATAAAATAAGTGTGGGTGCATTTAATATGAAAGAGGTGAATTAAGGTTGGACAGACATATAGCGCAAATGCCAGGCCGCCCTGCGACCGTGTATGTACACCAGTTTGCCAGCCTCTTATCATGGGGGGCCCAGGAGCTGGCCACCTCAGGATCCACCCGAGGCTGGCAGTGGTGTTACATGGCGGTCGCGCGAGGGAGCTGGCCAGGAGGATCAGTGCTCCCTCGCCGCCTGCAGGACAGGCCGCCGGGCAGCCCCACTGGACCCCAGGGAATCCCTTCAGCACTCCCAAAGGTAGGGATGCTGGGGGATTAAATGAATATATATATATATATATATATATATGAGTGTGTGAGTATATGTGTTTTAGTGTGTGTGTGTGTGTTAATTTGTGTGTGTCAGTGTGTGTGTGTGTGTTACTGTGTGTGTGTGTGTTACTGAGTGTGTTAATTGTGTGTTTGTGTCTGTTATTGAGTGTGTGTCTGCTAGTGTGTCAGTAAGTGTGTTAGTTTTTGTGTATGTGTGTGTTACTGTGTGTGTTAGTTTGTGTGTGTCTGTTACTGAGTGTGTGTCTGCTAGTGAGGGTCAGTGTGTGTGTGTAGTGTGTGTGTCAGTAAGTGTGTTACTGTGTGTGTCTGTTACTAAGCGTGTTAGTTTGTGTGTGTCTGTTAGTGTGTGTCTGTTAGTGAGTGTTTGTCAGTGAGAGTGTATGTTTTGTAAGTGAGTGTGTATGTCTGTCTATCAGTGAGTGTGTATGTATGTCTGTCACTGAGTGTGTGTCTGTCAGTAAATGTGTGTGTCTGTTAGTGTGTATGCGTCTGTTCGTGAGAGAGTGTGTTGGGTTAAACCGTCCATAGGAAAGCCTTACTCAATGCTTTCCTATGGATGTCGCGGAAGCACCTCTAGCGACTGTCAGTGAGACAGCTACTAGAGGCTGGATTAGCCCTCAGTGAAACATAGCAGTTTCTCTGAAACTGCTATGTTTTCAGCTGCAGGGTTAAAACTAGAGGGACCCGGCACCCAGACCATTGAGCTGAAGTGATCTGAATGCCTATAGTGGTCCTTTAAGTGGATGTATCTGCATGCAGTGGCGTACATACCGCAGTCGCAGGGGTCGCAGCCCTGCGACCAGGTGCCTGCCGCCATGTGTTGCGGCCGTGTCCCGCGCAGAGTAGGCGCGGGGGGGCCCACGGATCAATTTTCACACCGGGGCCCCATGGATCGTGTGTACGCCACTGCCCCCTGAAATCAATGCAAGGTCTAAGATCACCTTTTTTAGACACAAAGAAGAATCCAGCAGGAGAAGAAGTCCTTCTGATAAACCCTTTTTTAAAAATTTTCGTTTATGTATTCCTCTAACACTAGAACACTATGTTCTCTTTAGTGGATAGAGGAGATACTGTACCTCTCGTATAGTTTGGCACTTTAATTGATAGCAATGCCCCCAAAATGGTCAAATTCTAACGTTTTGGCCGGCTGTGACGTCATAATGCCTGCGAGCATGCGCCGCGTCATAAAAAGGGGCAGAGCAACCACGGACGGCGTCTGAACGGCCGAGATCAGCGGAAGGAGTGAGGGAAGTGTCCCTATCAGGTGGGAGAAGACCCACAGGCTGGATCTCTGTCTATGCAGTGGCAACAGGTACCCTGACACTAACTAATTAAAGGGACAGTATAGCCACCAGAACAACTACAGCTTAATGTAGTTGTTCTGGTGAGTATAATAGCTCCCTTCAAGCATTTTGATGTAAACACTGCCTTTTTAGAGAAAGGGTAGTGTTTACATTGCCCTTAGGGACACCTCCAAGTGGCCACTCCTTGGATGGCCACTTGAGTGGCTTCCTGGCTCAGGGCTGCACAGTAAGCAGCCCTGCCGTTCAGCGTCCCCACGCTCTGCATGGAGACGCTAAACTTTCCTCATAGAGATGCATTGATTCAATGCATCTCTATGAGGAGGTCTTGATTGGCCAAAACAGCATTTGAGCCAATCCAATGCTTTCCCTATGGATTGGCTAAGCATTGGATTGGCTACAAATCAGCCATTTTGATGACGTCATAAAGTAGGGGGAGCCAGCGCCTGCGGACTCGTGCAGCGCTGGAAATAAGGTGAGTTTTAAACTTTTATGGGGAGGAAAAGGAGGGGCAAGCCACCTAAATGGTGGGTTAAACACTATAGGGTCAGGAATACATGTTTGTGTTCCTGACCCTATAGTGATCCTTTAAATAAAATGCCTTACCAATTATCAATAGGAAATACAACCTTGTTAAATCTAAAACCTTTTCCTAGATGACTCTTACCTTTAAAAGTAATTAGAGGGGGGCGGGGCCTAACCACAGAGCAGTCGCATGGTGCTGCAGCTCCTGCAAGCTTACGCAAAAACAATCGAATCCTGTTGAACAGAACGTGTGACCTGACTTCTTTTGGATCCTGGGTGAATCGGGACATCGAGCACCACAAGATGACACCTTTCCTGAGGTTTTACGCTTCGGTCCTGACCACCCAGCTAATGAGGCCTACACACGATGCGGACATGGGGGAGACGGCCGCTCTCCCACCGCCCCAACGCACTTTAAGGCACAGCTGGAGCCACCGTTCCCACCCCTATGGACCGGCGGGGGTTATCCCGGTCCCCACAAACCTGGCACACAAAGCTACATGGCCTGCAACTGATCACCAACGCTGGGGCCCTGAGTGCGCTGAACCCAGCAATATGGCGGCTACAAAATCTGGGCCCACACTTACACAACCCCAACCTTCAAGCCTGGACCTGATTTTTCAGAAATTTTGGGCCTGCCTGGAACAACTCCTTGCCAAGTCCTCCCCTGCCCACGGAGCAAAGGAAGAGATAAAGGTGAAGAGGAGACGGAGAGGCCAAATCCCGGGTAAAGCATGCTCACCTACGCCCGCAATGAACGCTGTATACCCACCTAGGCCGGAGGTCCTACGGAGGTTTCCTCCAAAGCTTCAGCCACAACGCCGGAAGCCCGCCCGCCCACCCGCCGCTGGCGGCGGCGAAACACCAGGGCCACCTGCAGCGTCCACACAGGGAAAGACCTTGCTCACATAGATGCCCGAGTCTGTGGCACGCAGATGCCGACCCGACATGAGGCCTGGGGCCGGGGAGAGGTCCCTTCTCCCTCACAACCTGTCAGCAGCATCTCACAACCTGTCAGCAACATCCAGAGCTTGCACGCTCCGACCGCCACACGAACCGCCAAGGGAATTGACTGAAGCAGCGCCTCGCACACCAGACCCACACGCAGACATCCGAGCACCTTACTAGGACTGACAAACGGAAAGGACTACAGAATTGCAGCTGAGTATCGCCCATTATACAAGCGGACACTGACTAACCGATCGTCGCTACTTACCAAAGCACGCCTCTCCACAACTAGGCTATACTCCTCTCTTTTAGCTTAGGGGAAACTCAGCCTGTTATCTACCCCATTGAAGACCCCTTTACCGGTAGTTGTCTCGACTATAATGCCGTGTGGGTGCTCCTAGTTTATGGCACTCAGGTGCACCTAGCCAGCCATACCTTGCAAGCGAGTTATACCTTTGACTATCCTCATGTAAAACTCAATTTCTTATGTTTATGCAGTACTCAGTAGGCAAATGTTTAAATACTCAGAGATAGATCTGTTGCATGCATCACTCGAATTTTGCCTTACATATATATGTGCCAGCACAGTCATTCTCTAGAACTTCTAAGTACCGTATATACTCGAGTATAAGCCGACCCGAATATAAGCCGAGGCCCCTAATTTTACCCCAAAAAACTGGGAAAACTTACTGACTCGAGTATAAGACTAGGGTGGGAAATGCAGCAGCTACTGGTAAATTTCGAAATAAAATTAGATCCTAAAAAAATTATATTAATTGAATATTTATTTACAGTGTGTGTATATAATGAATGCAGTGTGTGCGTATGAGTGCAGTGCGTGTATGAATGCAGTGTGTGTGTATGAGTGCAGTGTGTGTGTATGAGTGCAGTGTGAGCGCGTATGAGTGCAGTGTGTGTGCGTATATATTAATTGAATATTTATTTCCAGTGTGCAGTGCGTGTATGAATGCAGTGTGTGTGTATGAGTGCAGTGTGTATGTATGAGTGCAGTGTGTGTGTATGAGTGCAGTGTGTGTGTGTATGAGTGCAGTGTGTGTGTATGAGTGCAGTGTGTGTGTGTATGAGTGCAGTGTGTGTGTGTATGAGTGCAGTGTGTGTGTGTATGAGTGCAGTGTGTGTATGAGTGCAGTGTGTGTATGAGTGCAGTGTGTGTATGAGTGCAGTGTGTGTATGAGTGCAGTGTGTGGGTATGAATGCAGTGTGTGGGTATTGTGATCCTTGTTAGTAGATAGCACGGTCCTCTAGGGCAAAATATGCACAGTCCTTTTATTTTCTTATAATCCCGGCAACTTTATTTGTAAATTTACACATCAGGCAGCAGCAAACGAAACATAAATGCAATGATGTAACACAAATCCCTACAACAGAAAGCCTAGCTCGTCTGAGCACTAACTCACATCAGATTCCCTATCTATCAGGGGTTAAACTATAACAAAATTTGTGGGTTTCACCAACCTAGTGTATTTGTCTGCTCTCAGCACTCCAGTGCTCCAAGCCAGCCTTGACTGCTTCTTCTCAGCACTCCTAGTGCTCCAAGCCAGCACTCCCAGTGCCTCAAGCCAGCACTTCCAGTGCCTAGTCTCCTTGACTCTCTTACTGGAGAGAACACCCTCTCTCCTACCTGCTTCCTGAGAGGAAGCCAGCAATCCCCCTCTACCTGCCTAGCAGGGAGTGGTTTATTCCCACTGCTACAGCTGATTATCAGCAGCTGAGCAGTGTGTTGAAGACAGTCCAAAAAACCCTGGCCTGGATCTATGTCTCCCATGAAAACCACTAAACTGTGGAGTGGAGCATTGGCCCTCCCTTCTCTCCAAATACTCCACCCCAGGGGCCCATAACTAAACAACGCTTTGTGTTGTACAAAACACAAACTACATATACTCCCCCTGGGGTTAAATGGCTTCTCTGCCTTCACTTTATCACAGTATGAATGCAGTGTGTGTATGAATGCAGTATGTGTATGAATGCAGTGTGTGTGTGTGTATGAATGCAGTGTGTGTGTATGAATGCAGTGTGTGTGTATATGAATGAAGTGTGAGTGTATATGAATGAAGTGTGAGTGTATATGAATGAAGTGTGAGTGTGTGTGATGCAGTGTGTGTTTGTGTATGTGTTGGTGGGGTGGGCATTTTGATATATTATTAATAATTTTATTAATTATTTTTTATTTTCTATATTATATTTTTTTATTATTATTAATTATTTAACTGAATTATGAATTTTAATTTTTTTTATTATATTTTTTTTCGTCCCCCCTCCCTGCTTGATACATAGCAGGGAGGGGGGCTCCTTCCCTGGTGGTCCAGTGTCATTGGCAGTTCAGTGGGGGGGAGAGGGGAGCTGGCAGAGCTGTACTTACCTGTCCTGCAGCTCCTGTCAGCTCTCTCCTCCTCCGCGCGGTCTGTGCAGCTCCCTCTGTCAGCTCCCAGTGTAAGTCTCGCGAGAGCCGCGGCTCTCGCGAGACTTACACTGGGAGCTGACCGAGGTGCTGAACGGACGGCGTGGAGGAGGAGAGAGCTGACAGGAGCTGCAGGAGAGGTAAGTACAGCTCTGCCAGCCCCCTCTCCCCCGGTCTATATTATGGCAATGCAAATTGCCATAATACAGACTCTGACTCGAGTATAAGCCGAGTTGGGTTTTTTTTTTTTTTTTGTAAAGTTACTTTTATTGTGTTCAGTTGACAAAATAAAGGAACAAGCATGTGTATCAAACATTTTAGCGGTGGGACTCGCAGGTCTCCAAGTAAGTCACATCAGCAATGGGGATGAAGGATACGCAGATCCACATCAGAAAGGCTTACGAGTGAATAGAACGTGAGAATGTCCATTTTGCTTCGTTTGTTCCTGGTGTGCATAAGAACCAGTCAATCCTAATACATATACATTAACAGTTAAGAACAACATAATTTTCAGTAAACTACGGGACCCGTGGGTCCCCACGAGTATGGGTCAACATAGCTACAGTATGAGAATCGTGGCATTGGGAAAGAATATTTCAATAGCAAATTCAATATCTAAGCATTAGTTTAAACGTGTATGCTTGTCGGTGTCAGCATAGGTAGTATGATCAGCTCGGTGTCTAGTATGGCGTTGCCGCCAGTTGTGATAGTCAGTGTGTGTGGTGTCGTGTCTGAGGAGCGGTAAGTCTTGTGGGGCGTCGTCACCCTCCACTAGGTATTCCCCCTTCGTTCAAGTATCAGGGTAGGCGGACATCCTAGCCCCCACAAGTTGGGGGGGGGGGAAAGGGAGGGGGGGGGTAGGTTTGGGTCTGTCTCGGGCGTCTAGTCCTCTCCCTGATCTCTAGTGCACACCTGTGACAAACAGTTATGTAGGTATGTGAGTAATCATTAGGCTGATGCTATGCCTGGTGAGGCAGGATGTATGCTTCGCAAGCTAGTGGGGCCCTTCATTGTAAAGGTCTCAGGAGCAGGGATGGGATCGTGGGAGTGGGAGTGCGCCTGAATGGTGTTCGCTTTGGTGGCTAGGAACTTCGTCTCCCGATCTCCGCCCAGGGGCCCTGATATGTCCCTGCTGTCAATGTTGGGGTTTTATTTAGTTACCCCTGTGAAATGTAAGTTGGGTGTGAGCCCCCCTAGGCCCCCAGTGCGACTTCAGCAGTAGGTTGCGGGGGTTCTGGATGCGACCCGGGGGGCTGTATCCGGCGATTCTGGGCGTACCCGCACCCCCACATCGGCAGATCGGTCCCCCAGCCAGGTGATAGTCAGGGCCTATGAGCAGTATAGGTACCATGGCGCCCATTGTTCTGCGTGTTTCTCCTGTCTCCCCATCAGGCAGGCTATTGTAGACTCAGCTCTGTGGATATCCTCTACCTTAAGTCTCCACTGTCCGATGGTCGGACGGGTCCGTGTTTTCCACAGCAGCGGTATCAGAGCCTTAGCCGCATTCAGCAGGTGTCTGAGGATCGATCTCTTATAAGTCGACAGTGAGCTTTCCGTGTGGTGTAATAGTGTTAGGCACGCCGTTAGGGTTGCAGGTTCTCCTAGAATTTCACATATCTCCATTTCGAGTTCGTTCCAGAACGGCCTGATCTCAGTACAGTCCCACCAGATATGTTTTATGGTTCCCACTCCTAATTCGCATCTCCAGCAGGTGTCCGGTATGTTTGGGTTAATTCGATGGAGGAGGGATGGCGTACGGTACCAATGGGATAGTAACTTATAGTTCATTTCTTGGTAGGCTGTGTTTGATGAGCTCTTGTGCTGCCGCACTAAGATCTGTGCCCATTGATCTTCCGTGAATGTAGTGTCCAGCAGATCCTCCCATTGCCTTTTGAACAGATCGTTTGTGTCTTTTCCTCCCGTTATCAGTTTTTGGTATATAACCGAGACCGAGCCGTTCGATTCAGGCGTCAGGAGGCAGAGGTTTTCAAACCAGGTTAGGCCTCTGTGTAGTTTGATTCTGTTCGGGAGATTATGGTAGAAGTGCCTGAGTTGCGCATAATGGAATTGGTGTAGTGGAGTGGTGTCCCGTTCGGTCGATAGATCTCGCATGGTTCGCAATCCAGAATCTGTTAGCGCCAGTTGCAACGGGATGTAGCCTTCATGGGCCTCCAATGGCCACGCTGATGGCGGGAGGTTATCTCCTATGTGTGAGTTATGGGTAATGGGGATCAGTGGGCTGGGGGTGGGGGAGATGTAGGGTGTCCTCCTCAGTCTGTTCCATGGTTGGAGCATATGTGTGATGGGAGAGTCATCCTCCTTCGGTGTTGTGGCATCGCGTCCATCGTGCCAGATGTATTGAGGCAGCCTGTTGTGGGTGAGGTCTCTACATAGTGTGGTCCATCGTTTCTGAGGGGTGGCTACATGGAGTTCCCTAATACGTTGCAGCACCGTAGCTTGGTGGTATGTGTTGAAGTCGGGCAGGGCGAGTCCCCCCCATGACTTGGGAAGGCTCAGCCTACTGTGAGCTATCCTGGCCCTATCCCCTTTCCATATGTATTTGAGTATCGCTGTCCGGAGCGTTTTAAAGAAGGTTTGGGGTACGGGGCATGGGAGCGTGTGGAAGACGTAGAGTATCCTGGGGAGGATATTCATCTTCACCACTGCGATTCGCCCCTGCCAGGAGATGTGGTTGTAATTCCATCTCCCAAGGTCCCTCAACACTGCGGACAGGAGGGGCGTGTAGTTGCGTGCGTATAGATCTTTCGCTGCAGGGGTAACCTGGAGTCCCCAGTGGAACGGGAATTGTTGCTTTAGTTGCCCACATTCCTCCTCCGGCACCGTCACATTTAGGATCTCGCATTTGGGCATATTAAGTTTGAGCCCTGATATAGCCCCGTACGTCTGAAATTCCTCCAGAAGGTGAGGGATTGATTCAAGGGGTTCAGCCAGGAAAAACATCATGTCGTCTGCATACGCAGCGACCTTGTGTTCCTGCGTCCCACATCTAAGGCCAAGAATTCTGGGGTTTTTACGTATTTTGTCCAAGAGCGGTTCCAAGGTGAGTGCAAAGAGAAGCGGTGAGAGTGGGCAGCCTTGTCTGGTCCCGTTCCTTATGTGAAAGCTCTCCGTGAGTGCCCCATTCACTCGAACTTTAGCGTTCGGCCGGTGGTATAGCGTCCCGATCCAGTGTCTCATTTGGTCACCAATGCCTGTTCTCCTTAGCGTTTCCATCATGAATCGCCAGTCCACTCTATCGAAAGCTTTCTCTGCATCCGTAGATAGCAGAAGTAGCTTCTTCCGATAGAGTTTCGCCGCATGTTGGACCACGAAGAGCCGGAGGGTGCTATCCCTGGCTTCCCGGCCCGGGATGAATCCCGTTTGGTCCGGGTGGACCAGTCGCGGCACGTACTGTCGTAGTCGAGAGGATAGGACTTTAGAGAAAAGCTTGATGTCAGCATTGATAAGCGAGATCGGGCGATAGTTGCCGACCTGTTCCGGGTTTTTACCCGGTTTCGGGATCACCGTTATCGTTGCCGCCAGGGACTCCTTGTGAAAGGATGCGCCCTCCCGGAGGCTGTTCAGTGCGTCGACCAGCTTCGGGACCAACTCCTCACCGAATTTCTTATAATACTCCACCGGAAAGCCATCCGGGCCCGGCGCTTTACCATTCTTGGCCACCTTGAGGGCGAGTTTGACCTCTTCTTCGGTAACCGGTGCGTCGAGTGATTCAGCTTCCTCAGGGGTGAGTGCATCAGGGTTGAAGTCCCTCAGGTATTCTATGGTGTTCCTTAGTTTGCTGGAAGCAGCGGGGCCCTCAGGTGAGTTGTCCAAGTTATAGAGGTTTGTATAGAAGATCTCAAATTCCTTTGCGATAGCCTCGGGGAATTGCGTCAGTACTCCTTGTCTGGTGCGCAGAGAGTGGACTTGGGCTCGATTTTGTGGGCCTCTTAGCATTTGGGCCAGCAGTTTACCTCCTTTGTTTGCATGCCTGTAGAAGAAAACTTTGGAGCGTTGTAACTGTCTCGTATATTTGCGTTCTAGGATGTCAGTTAGTTTTCTCCTATGTGTGACAAGGTCTTTATAAGTTTGATCCTGTGGAGATCTTTTATGGCTTTGCTCTAAGGCCGCTATCTGTTCGGTAAGGTCGCGTATCTGCTGTCCTTCTTCCCTTTTCTTCCATGCTGCTATTCGAATTAGGTGACCTCTGAGGACACTCTTGTGCGCTTCCCATATCGTCAGGTCCGTTAATTCCTCAGTCGCGTTCTCCTCAAAGAATTGACGGATGTGCCCCGCAATTTGCAGTCTCGTCGGTTCGTCTAAGAGCAAGGCATCATTTAGTCTCCACGTCCTTTTTGTCAGGCGGTATAAGGGTGACTCCATCTCCACTTTTACTGCACTGTGATCTGACCATGGAGTAGTTTGGATAGCAGCTGACCTTAGATAGGTCAGTCCTTCCTGCTGTACGCAGATATAGTCGATTCTGGAGTATCGACGGTGCAGCGTGGAGTAATACGTGAAGTCCCTCTCCATTGGGTGTAGTGCTCGCCACGCATCCATGAGTCGAAGGTCTCTGAGGGCTTTCAGGATGGTCCTGATCGTCGAGCTAGGCACACTGCTCCGTCCCGTGGATGTGTCAATCAGGGGGTCCAGCGGGACATTGAAGTCCCCCCCCAGGATCAGGACTCCCTCTACAAATTTGGTTAGCTTCAAGAGTGTCCTGCGAATAAAGCTCGCCTGTCCTGCATTCGGAGCGTAGATGTTCGCGAGCGTGTATTTTTTCCCTGTTATCTCCCCTTTCACGAACAGAAATCTACCTTCGGCATCCGCTATCTGGTCGGAGACCGTGAATTGAAGATCGGCCGCGATCAGTATAGCTGTGCCTGCCTTTCTCGTGGAGGGGTGGTTGCTGTAAAAGTTGTTCGGGTAGTACCTGCTCCTGAGTAGGGGATTCGTCGTCGCTCTTAGGTGGGTTTCTTGTAAGAGCGCGATGGAGATGCGTTGGCTCCTGAGGGTCCTCAAGAGATGGGACCTCTTTTCCGGGGCATTGAGTCCCCTGCAGTTCTGCGTGAGAACGGTTAAGGGTGATGGGGAGTAGGCCATCGTGGGAGGGGGGGGGTGTCGACTTCGATCTGCCAATGCATGGGCCAGGCGCCCAGCCCCGCCGGACCACCAGCCGCACAGGAAGACTGAGGAAGGAGGGGGGGAGCGGTGTTCACGGGGGGGGGGGGGGGGTAGCGGTCGCCTGGGGGCCCAGGAGGGGAGGGTGCGAGGCGAAGGTGTGTGTGTCGGTCCTCTACCAGAAACTACTATGCTCTCCGTGTGTTAGTATCCTAATGTGTGTTAAGGAGTGAGGGTATTTACCCCAGAGTATCCCAACGTGTGGGGTCAATACTGCCTTTGTTAGGCAGAGTCCCTTGTAACTGGGTGGGCGGCCTACGCTGTACCACTACACGGTGAGTACCGGAGCGGCAGCAAGCGCGGATCCCCCAGTAGTCTTGGTGTACTCGGGTCTAGGTCGGGTCGTGGCTCTCGCCTAGTGGCGACGGTCAGGTGTGTGTGTTCCGTATGGGTTGGGTCGGGTTCCTGTTCCGCTAAGCATGAGTCAGTAGGTGTGCACATAGCGATCGGGTCTGGTGCCTATGCGTACTCTCCAGTTGGGGTCTGAGATGTCCGTCAGGTGTGTCTCGCCCCAGTGTGGTCCCCCTGTCCCCCGTAGTCCGGGCTTTCGGCGTGATAGCTGGTGGGGTCATCTAAGCATACAGATAAAGTAGTGAGCTTGTCAGTCGGGGGCAGAGGGGTAGCGGGGGCGGGGCACGGTCTACCTTCCCACAATGCAACATAGTAAGCAACATAAATATATGAACCAAGGTACATAAACATGAATAAGAATAACCCCCCCCCACCCAGCCCAGTCAAACAACCCCGATCACCCGTCAGGCGAAGAATCATGCATATACATAGGGCAAATTATAACGATCAGTATTGTGAACCAAATAATTCAACATAATCGGTATGACAATTGACACATTTGTCCCCATTGTAGTGGAGCCCCACCCCTCCCAACATGTGCCCCCACCCAACAATGTCATGGTTCTTGTGCAATCCGTTAATACAGCCATCAGTATGTGTGGCCCACCATAAATCTTCCGCTTTACTGTTGCAACGCTGAAATAGATAGGGTCCCTGAAGAACACCCCCCACTCAGCTCAGTGCCCCGTCTCCATGCGGGAATCCCCAGTCCCCCCTCCCAAAGTATCCACATGGCATCATGATGTTCCTTAGTGTGTGTGTGTCCATCAAAAGCTATGCCCCATGGTGGAGAGAGTCCCCGGAGGGGATGAGTCACTTTCACAAGTGTGAGGGTGGCAGTTGGTATACGACTCATTATGGGTGGTGGAGAGTGCTCATCCACGACTATACAGTGTGTGGTGTCACCGTTATCTTAGCTGCAACTATGGGTGTGGTGCATGCTACCAGTAGAGGCCATACCTCGCGGTGGGCTAGGTCCCGGGAGGGACGGGTGTATGTCTATCGCAGAAAGTTAACAGTCAGTGTGCGGCCCAAAATGGGGGTGGTGGAAAGTACTTATCTGTTTCTGGGCGAGGAATGTCATCTGGGTCCCATAATCGGGTGCGGCATCAACCCCGGACCATCGGGCAGGGGGGGAGAGACACACCTGTCAAGCTAGACCGCCCGGCTAGTCCTCAGCATGCGGGGCCGGGTTGCGCGGCCTGTGTGCTGGGGATCTGCGTGGTGAGTCCTCTCTGCGTCTCCTAGCGGCTCTCTGAGCGACGGGACCTGGTCGCTGTTCTAGGGGTCCCAGCATCCAGTCCGCAACTTCGGTCGGCGGTAGGCCTTGTCTCCTCAGGAACACGGGGACCTCGTCTGGCCACCTCACAGGTACCCATTCATTGTCATGGCGAGCTAGCAGGCTAAAGGGGAATCCCCATTTATATGGTATATTTCTACTTCTGAGCAATTGTGTTACAGGTCGTAGAGCTCTGCGGGCTTCTAGTGTGAGGGGTGAGAGGTCCTGGTAAAGGGCGACTTCGGCTCCTTGAAATAGCCATGTTTGTCTGGATCTTGCTTTTGACATTATGAGATCTTTCACCTTAAATTCGTGTAGGCAGCAAATTATATCTCTGGGCGAGTTGTCTGCATTGCGGGGCCGGAGCGCTCTGTGTGCCCTGTCGAATTGGAAGGTCGGCGGGGAGTCAGGGCCCAAAATTTCCTTGAATAGGGCAGTGAGAGTAGCTTCCACGTTTTCTTTGTTGCGTGGTTCAGGGAGGTTACGTATCCTGATGTTAGACCTGCGGCCCCTGTTGTCCAGGTCTTCCGCCTGTCTCCTAAGGTGTAATAGGATGGTACCTTGTCTGCTTATAGCCAGGTTGTTAGCTTCTATGCGGCCCGACATCGTTTGCTCCGCTGTTTCCAAGGCCTGTATACGGGTGCCCTGTGCTGCTAGTTCATTCCCCAGCGTTGCGACCTCGGCACGAATAGCCTCATGTAAGGTATCTGATGAGGCCTTTAGGTCTGCTTTAGTGACCATGCTGGCAGTCAGGGTAGTCAGGGCTCTTATGTCCGCCCTGATGTCTGCTAGCGAGAGGGTCTCTAACCCTTCGGTGGCGTGGTCGGCCCGTCAGCCATCTTGGGGCCTTGGTCAGCTTGGGACGGTCGCAACGGAGTGCGGAGGTATCCGTCCAGCGGTCCGCTCTGTGAAGCGGGTAACTGTCCCCTGGGTGTCTGTGGAGCGTCTGGGCGTTTGGTGCGCCCCATTTGGAGAGTCTGTGCTTCGGATTGTGCCCTTATTATCGCTGCGCGGGTCGGAGCTCCGAAATCAAGCGGCCGGCGCCATCAGCGTTCAAGCCACGCCCCCGAGTTGGGTTTTTTCAGCACAAAAAATGTGCTGAAAAACTCGGCTTATACTCGAGTATATACGGTACTTATTCTTCTCACAGTCTAGCTAGTTTCAATCTTCTGTAATCTCTCTTTTATTTTATTTAACCCCTTAACGCCGCTACGGCGTTCCATGCCGTCGCGCTTTAAATGGGCTTTAAAGCCGTTGCGGCGGCATGGAACGCCGTAACGGTTTAAGCCCCCAGGAGCCAGCAACTACTCACCTCCGCCGCGATCCTCTTCTGGGGGGCTGCCTGAGAGCCCAGGCAGCCCCCCTCCGGCAAATGAGGCCCCCGGGGGCCATGTGATCGCTCTCAAAGAGCGATCACATGGCCCCCTATAGCTGGCTGTGGATATGCCAGCATGGGGACTGTTTGATATATCAGATAGTCCCCCTGCTGGTAGGAGGTGTAAAAAAAATAAAATAAACATGTTTAAAAATAAATTAAATATATTTTAATATATATATAATATGTATATATATTATATATATAATATATATACATATTATATATATGTAACGTCATGCAACGTGTATTTTAATATTAATATAAGTATATAAATTAATATTAAAATACACTTAGAATGACGTTACATATATATAATATGTATATATATTATATATATAATAGATGTACATATATTTATTATATATAAATACGTATAATTAAAATAATAAATAAATAAAATAATAAAATAAATAAATAAAATATTGAAACAAAATTTAATATAAATTATATATGCATATGTAATTTCATTCTAACTGTATTTTGTTATTAATATATATATATCGGTAACAAAATACACTTAGAATGACATTCTATATATATCTATCGTTGTATAAAATACAAATAACCGCAAATATATATAAATAGATAAATACATATAATTACATAAAAGATTACATTAGTATACACGTAGAATTTAAATACCTATAAATGCATATATATTAAAATTCTACATGTATATTTAAATAATCTTTTAACGTAATTATGTGATTTGATTAATTAAAATTTGATTGACATGCCTGACAACACAGGGAGAAAGTGCAGAGAATTTAATTCGCAAGCACTATATTTGACCCTGTAACTCTCCAAGACACCATAAAACCTGTACAAAGGGGGTACTGTTTTACTCGGGAGACTTCACTGAACTCAAATATTAGTGTTTCAAACTGGTAAATTGTATTACAACAATGATATTTTAAGTAAAAGTGACGTTTTTCACATTTTTTACAAGCGAACGGCACTTTTATGGTCTATATTATTGTTGTAATATGTTTTACGGTTTTAAAACACTAATATTTGTGTTTAGTGAAGTCTCACGAGAATAACAGTACCCCCCATGTACAGGTTTTATGGTGTTTTGGAAAGTTAGAGAGTCACATATAAGGCTTGCATTTCATTTTTTTCACATTGAAATTTGCCAGATTGGTTATGTTGCCTTTGAGAGCGTATGGTAGCCCAGGAATGAGAATTACCCCCATGATGGCATACCATTTGCAAAAGTAGACAACCCGAGGTATTGCAAGTGGGGTATGTCCAGTCTTTCTTAGTAGCCACTTAGTCACAAACACTGGCCAAATATTCGTTTTTTGCTTTTTTCACACAAAAACAAATATGAACGCTAATTTTGGCCAGTGTTTGTGACTAAGTGGCTACTAAAAAAGACTAAACATACCCCACTTTCAATACCTTGGCTTGTCTAATTTTTCAAATGGTATGCCATTATGGGGGTAATTCTCTTTCCTGGGCTACCACACCGTCTCAAAGGTAACATTACTAATCTGGAAAATTTCAATTTGAAAATGGAACGTTCTATATTTGACCCTGTAACTTTCCAAAACACCATAAAACCTGTTAATGGGGGGTACTGTTGTACTCGTGAGACATTGCTGATTACAAATATGCGCATTTTTTTGCAGTAAAACCTAACAGTATTATGACATTCACAGCTAAAATGGCAGACGGAAATACAAATTTAAAAAAAAAATCTTATTTTCTCACTTTTTTTTTATTTTATTCATAATAAATTATGTTCCAAATATGAATAGTTAATGATAGATTAAAGCCCTGTTTCTCCTGAACAAAATGATATATAATAAGTGTGGGTGCATATAATTTGAAAGAGGGGAACTACGGTTGAACAGACATATAGCGCAAATTCCAGTTTTTGTTTACATTTTGTTTTGATCAGAACGTGCACTATTGACTCCGTCCTGAAGGGGTTAAATCTTCATCAAAACTGTTATGTAATTCCAGAAAACAAATCGTTAATCTTTCTACTTAGACTTGTGCATATAATCCCACTATACCCGAGACCCTTCCTGTCAGCACATAGACGTACACACAGTATATTGTTGAACCAAACTTGTTATAAATATAAAAATGTGCAAACGCTCATGCCACTACCTAACTCTTGTGAACCTTTGAAACACGCTGTTGTGGCGAATGTGATAACCTGTAACCACCTGCACAATAAAAATAAAGAATTAAAAAAAAAAAAGTAATTAGAAAAATTGTAGACAGTTGAAGAATCAATAAAACAGAATATTCCCAGAATATCTACTTATATACTTTGTAGGAGCACTTAGAAGCAGCAACCAAGCTATATTAGTCAGCTAATATCTACAACCCTTATATACACTCCTAAAGGCACCACCCCCTAAAAATCTAACACCTGAGTGGGCCTGTGCTTATTTACAAGCAATAGCAAACACCAAACTAATTAAAGCAAATCCCCTACCAATTATCAACAGGAAATCAAACCTTGTTAAATCTAAAACCTTTTCCTAGATGACCTGTAAAAGTAAAAAGAAAAATCTTAGACAGTTGAAGAATCAATAAAACTATCTAGAATATCTCCAAATACACTTTGTAGCAGCTCTTAGAAGCAGCAACCAAGCTATATTATAGTTATTTTAAAAACAATTGAAAATATATATATTTTTTTTAAATGTAAAATTATTCAATAAAAAGTATTTAAAAGAAAATAAGAAATTAGTTATTGTAAATGTTCTGGAATTGGCCATAGTTCAACTTAAAGCATTTACTGTGACAATTCCATTGACATCACAGTGTGTCATGATGTCATTATCAAATGTGAAACTATACATTGCCAGGCAGATATACTTTACTGCATTCATTGTGAGACTTCAGCAACAAGCTGTACTCATTCCTGGAATTTCTTGTTTACTGAGTGTGTTGTGCATATTATTATTATTATTATTATTATTATTATATGAGAATGGCAGGCTTAGCCTTATTGCCATTCCTTCTTGTCGTGTGGACCTTTCTTGGAGTTGGCTCCACCTATATAATCTCTGTGATTTTAGGACACAGTAAGGCTTTTCTGCCCTTCATAAGGTAAACTATTTTACTGATGTTTTATATTAGAGATGATTTAGTGGAACTGCAGCTTTACTGTCTGAGCTTATTGAAAGAAGCAGACATTCGTGTGACATGTAGATGTGTGAGATTTCCCATTTCTGAAATGTTTCATGCATTAAGCTTTATTACATTTTCTTTTTCCCCTAGTGATGGTGGAGTTCACTACCCAGAGAGTAGAATATTTACTGTTGTCCTAACTGTAAGCGCCAACTGGGGTAAGTATCACCAGTTCTGCAGGAGTCTTTATATAGTTACTAAATGTGTCTGAGATGCTAGTGGGGATACAGATTTCTGTGTTGAGGCTCCAATTAGACCCTCTGCATCTCACAGCCACATAGACTGTAAATTCTCATCTTCCAGACACATGGTTATCATGCAATAACTATTCTAGGATATTTGTATTTACATTTGATTTATAATCCTTTAAAACTATATTATCTCCATTTTACTATCATAAGATATGTATTGGTAAAAACCTGTAGAGACGTATATTTTAAACCAGTTGCAGTTACCGGTATTTAAAACTTTTCTCACTCAAAACATGTTAAAATGGGAGCAGTGGATATCTTGGTAAATGTATATATAGTGGGCCATCAAACTGGTCACTATAATAATTTTTTATATTTTTTTTAATTCTTTATTGTGATTGTGCTTCATTTGTTGTACATAGTGATTGACATGCCTGTGGTGTAAACAATTCTTCACAAAAAGATAATAGGAGCATGACAATTGTATACAGCACAGTTTTGTATCTTTTTTTTTTAACAACTAGTCATTGCTAAAGCATTATACTGAGTCTGTCAGCTAGCGTATCGTGTGTGTATATGCGCTGAAGGGTCTCCCTTTGGCCGTTGAAGACCTGGACTGTCACACTCGATACTAAGTGGTAAAAGTGTGGTCTGGTTTGTTTGCCACTATAGCGGTCGGCTGTGTCTAGTGAGGTCAGCTGTGTTGTAGTATTGGTTGTTGGGTTGCTAGCCACATTTTTACATTTTTGGGGTGGCACCTGTCTGTCAGCTGGTTGTGGGGGGAAGGTCATTGTGGCTGTCATATATTAGGTCAGCTTGCGGAGCCATAGACTTAGAAATCAAGTTAAGTAAATTGAACATCATTAAGTAAAATAAATGGAACATCATTAAGTAAATGGAGAGGTAATTATTACTAAAATATAACAAAAATATAAACCGCTGAGGGTAGCCCAAGTATTTAAGTCCTTGCGTTAGAGGAGAAAAGGTGAGTGCACTTTGAGTTGGCCTGCAGTCCTTTCCTAGAGGGGTGGTGTAACTCTTCAGGTCAGTGCGTTGCAAGGTGGTGCCGCCGTTGCTCTTGGTATAAATGGCGTTACCCAGTCAACCAACCACCTCGGTCAGGGTGTTGTCGATAAGGTTCCATTTGGCAGTCCCAGCTCGCTGAGTATGGCAGAAGCCTCCGAGAGGTGAGTGAGGGAGTGTGTCGTGCCATCCTTCTCCGCTAGGAGCCTGTACATACCCCATTTGTAGGGAACCTTGTGGTCTCAGAGTAATTGGGTGATTGGGCAAAGTGACTGTCTTCACAGGATGGTGTGGCGGGACAAGTCCCTATAGAAGGTGAGGTGGTGGCCCTCAAAATCAACAGCAGGTGTCTTCCTGGTTGCTCCCAGAATGATCGCCCTATCAGAGTCCCGGACAAATTTTTTCAGCACGTCTTTGGATGCCTCTTGAGGAGCTTTAGGTGCTTTAGGCAGGTGAAAATAATAGTCTATTGCTACCTGTTTCGACTGTTTTGGTGATAGAAGCGTCGTCATGAGCCGCCTGAGATAATGAGGCATTTCTTCGTCTGTGACGGTTTAAGGGATCCCCTTGAGTCTTACGTTTCGCGCCCTTGTCTTGTCCTCCAGGATAGCCAAACGGTTAAGTATTGCCGCATTGCTCTTCTGGACCGTGTGCAGAACTGAATCTGTAGCAGATTGTGCCACTTTCACAGTCTCCATATCTGCTTCTGTGCTGGCCACACTGGTGGCAAGTTTGGCTACCTCTTCTCTGACCACCGCCACATCTGCTTGAAACATTGCCCTTATCATTCTGCCGCAGCAGCGTGGTAAATGGCTTGAGGGATCTTCTCCAAGCAAGTGTGCTCCCAGTGAGGTCTGCATAGAATGATAGATCCATCTTTTCAAACTGGTAAGGTGATATTTCCTTGGTCGCCGCCACTACCGCCATCTTGTCTTTGTGGCGTTGAAATCGTATGAGAAGATTTCGGGGTGTCTCGGCGGGTGCCTTAGCTGGTTTCGGGGCACGGAAAAAAACGTCCAACTGCGCTGTCTTGGCTTGTCGTGGCGGTAGCAGGGCCGTTAGCAGGCACCTCAATATGTGTGGCATTTCCTCCGCAGGAGTGTACTCCGGGATGCCCCGGATTTTGTATTTATTGGCCCATCTTGGGTCCTCGAGTGCCGCAAACTGGCGCTCGTGCCCTTCATTTTGGCTTTTGAGGCCTTGTACCTCCAGTTGCAGAGCAGCTATTTGTGAAGCGTGGCCGGTGGATTCTGGCTCCCGGGCTCCGATTCTCCCTGTTAAGCCATGGATGTCAGCCCTGAGGGAAGCTACGTCCGATTGAAGGGTTCGTTGGAGATTGGCAAGCAGTGATTTGAAAACTGCCATAGTCACTGGCGAGGTGTCTGCCCTCCGGGTCGCTGGCCCAGGCGCTGGCTCCAGGGGGAGATCTACAGCTTCTTCTCCTGAGGAGAAGTCATCTGAGAGTTCAGAGAAGGTCTCCGGGTAAGCGGCCATTTTAAGTGTTTGGCGTAGCAGTTCAGCTATGTTTGGGCCCTGTCTCGGGTTATCCGGCTTGGGCTTCTTTGATTTACATCCCATTATGTTGGTCCGGTATCGGTTGGCCCAGTAAGCCGATATATTGCCGGTTAGGTGGTGCCAAACTTGTGAATTTGGTAAGTTTGAGTCTGATATTGCAGGAGCTCATGAACCATGCAACTTTCCAGCTTGGCTCCGCCCCTTGAAATCTATTTTCATGTCTCAATCGGTTTATTCATTTAGTTGCCAATGAGAACTATTACAATCAATACACAATATTCTGCTTCTGAAGAAATAAGAGAAAAGAAGAGTTAAAATAGCGACTTGTATGATTACTAGATGAATACTGATGCATGGGCCACACAAGTAACTATAACTAGCTGTAAAGGCTAGAAGAACAGCAAGTCATATAATCCTCTTTCAATATAAGGTCCGGTTGGGGTCAGAAATTGTGTTCGCTGGTGGCTACTATCATCAATGAAGTCTAGATGAAGTTGCTGCCAGTAAGGACAGCTGCCTCTTGCCAAAATATAACAAATAGAACCCATGTGAGGGTAATAGAATGCTAACTTCCCTATATGGCACATTGAGCTTATATGATAACAAGAATTCCTCTAATATGTATTATATGTAGGAGGGAGTGAAAGTTTGGCTGGAAATACTGTTTGGTACTGTTTGGTATGATCTGTGTTCAGTGTTTCATAATATTTATACAGACTGATTTACTTTCCTATAAATCATTCATAATCCATCTCTTTCCTCAAGTTATTTCTTCAGAACAGTTTCAATCTCAGAAGAAAAACTCACTGTGTTTTGGGATTTAAAAAAAAAACCTCACAATTGTTGGTTTGAAAGTCTGCCATTAATTCTTTTAATTTGTTTTTAGGAATCATTACAGTTTATGTCATGTTCAGATTGATGCAGCTGAGAAGCCAGATAAATAACACCAGCTCATCATGTTCCAACAAGATCCTTCTCGTCTTTGGTTGGCTATGGTGCTTTGGGATATTGATTGTTGGGTGTTTTCAGGTGGGTAATAATGTGGCAAAAATGTTCACTGTTCTTGGAGTAAATTCGAAACATGTAATAATTAAGATTTAACCAAATGGCAAGCTCATTGAATTTAAAATTAAAACAACACAAACTCACAAGTAATATTTGGTCATTGATCAACTAATGAGGAATTCAGCTCAGTGTGCAATGACTTAGACCAGAAAATATATTTCCCATAGATTTGTTTGATAAAACCTTATTTATTGCAAAAATGTAATCTATTATTGACCAGTGAACTCAATCTTCATAAAAGGCTGAGAAACATCTTGATCAAAAGCCAAAAAAAAAAAGATAACTACTTTGAGGAACAACTATGAATAAAGATTGTACCATTCTCAAAAATGGCCACAAGGTGTAGCTACAGTATTGAATAGCTGGAGGAATTCAGTCCTACATGTTATACAAAATGGGTTATCACCTGCATATCTCAATTGGACATTGAGTGGTCTTTCCTGGGCACAGAAAATAATATTTCCACAACTACCCAGTGCTATTTGTGAGTACACTCAGTGTTTGGCTGATGTGAGGTACTATTGAAGAAGAGTCATAGTTCTGAGATATCAGGTTGTTGCAATAACTCCTGGAGGAACTATTTAGCAGGGAGTCAGAATCCCTAAAACTGGGACTAACCACCTGTATTACACACATACTCTGCAATTCGTTTCGATCCGAATATGAATTCAGACGAATTTCAGACAATTCGGACATTCGGGTACTTCCAAATGTCCGAATTGCTGAAGTGCCGAATTGCTGAAGTGCCGAATTGCCGAAGTGCCGAATTGCCGAGGTCCCGAACTTCCGAAATTACCAAATTTCCAAAGTGTCGAAGTTCCGAAGTGCTGAACTGCTGAAGTTCCGAAGTGTCAAAGTGCTGAAGTTCCAAAGCACAGTAAAGGGGGAACCTATTGCCCCCACCCATCGCTCAGGCCCCCACCCCTGAGCAGCATGGGGGCCCTAAAAAATGTCCCCCCCAGGTGACTAGGGGTCCCCAAACCCCTAATCACCCCCTCCCCCCCAATAAAAAATATCCCCCTACCTACCCCCCTCACCCTAAAAATAATGAGGGGGAACCTTTAACTAAATACCTGTAAAACAAAATAAAACTTACCATTCGATGTTTTCTTTCTTCTAAAATCTTCTTTTTTCAGCCCCAAAAAGGCCAAATAAAAAAAACTAAATAAACGACGCAATTATAAAAAAAATAAAAAATTTAAAAAACGAGCGGCAAAAAAATGAATGTTAAGTTTGGTTATGTTTTGGAGATTTGTAAAGGGTCTCTGTCAATCCCTCCACCACACCCAAAATGAGTTTAAAATTCCCAAAGCTCTATAAGCTAAAATCCATTCCATCTGTAGATACTTTTTCCACACCACAAAATCCATGAGTACTCCACACTGTCATGTTTTGCTCTATATTGCCTTTCTTTTTCCCTGCTTTGGTTTCTTGTACTGTATTGTGCTGTATTCTCAATAATCGTGAATGATTACAAAATTTATTTAAAAAGGTTATAGCAAAATGCACTGGGTGAGCTGCAGGGTGAGGAATTGGAGGAAATGGGATGGGAGTTTCCTTTCAATTTGTAAAAGTTGCATTCTGTAGGTATGACTTCTGGATGTGTGGTTTTGGTATAAGGTGGGACAATTCACTTTTTTCCAGGTTTTCATATATTTTGTTTTGCCTTGTATAAAATGAGAATCTAACCTATATGTTTAATATTTTGTCTTCCAGTCGCATACATACGTAGTGATCCATCTTATTGGAGGGGCACTTGCATACATGTTTGGTACCATGTATATATTTTGCCTCACTTTAATTGAAAAAAAAAATAATCAAGGCATCAGTAATACCATATGTCTAATAAGAATGGGACTATCTGTCTATAGTCTGTTATTGATGCTGCTTTGTATCCTTTTTAACACGGTTTAATTTGTAATTGATTGTATTCTATATCCAATTCAACACAGGAGACATAGGTGGCAAAATAAGGTTAATAGGGTTGTGGACTAAATTTAATTAACCCCTTAACGCCGTTACATGCTTCTATGCCGTCCCACTTTAAATGGGCTTTAAAGCCGTTGTGGCGGCATAGAACGCCGTAATGGCTTTGAGCCCTGGAGCGCCTGGGATACTTACCTTCCTGGCGCTTCGCTTCGGGAGGACTGCCTGACAGCCCAGACAGCCCTCCCAGGGCAATTCAGGCCCCTGGGGGCCATGTGATCGCGCTCAAAGAACGATCACATGGCAGCAATAGCTATATATATATACATATATATATCATGTATATATACTAAGTCATACTTAGTGTATTTTAATGTTAATATAATTACATATATTAGTATTAAAATACACTTGGAATAAAATTACATATATTTATATATAAGATATATATATATATATATATATATATATATATATAGATATATAGATATATATATATATATATATATAAAAATTCTATGTGTATATTTATGTAATCTTTTAACATAATTATGTGATTTTAGTAATTAAAATTAAAAAGAAAGTCTACAGAATTTAATTAGCAAGCACTATATTTAACCCTGCAACTTTCCAAGAGACCATAAAACTTCATGGGGGGTACTGTTTTACTCAGGAGACTTCGCTGAACACAAATATTAGTGTTTTAAAACGGTAAATTGTATTACAACGATGATACTATCAGTGAAAGTGAAGTTTTTTGCCTTTTTCACACACAAATGGCACTCTCACGGATGATATTGTTGTAATACATTTTACTGTTTTGAAACACTCATATTTGTGTTCAGTGAAGTCTCCCGAGTATAACAGTACTCCCGATATACAGGTTTTATACTGTATTGGAAAGTCAGAGAGTCAAATATAAGGCTTGTATTCCAGTTTTTTTCACATTGAAATTTTCCAGATTAGTATGACAACCCAAGGTACAGTATTGCAAGTGGGGTAGTCCAGTTTTTTGTTTAGTAGCCACTGGCCAAAGTTAGCATTTATATTAGTTTTTTTCATTTTTCACACAAAAAACAATATGAAAGCTAACTTTGCCTAGTGTTTGTGACTAAGTGGCTACTAAAAAAGACTGAACATACCCCATTTGGGTTGTCTTCTTTTGCAAATGGTATGCCATCATGGTGGCAATTCTCATTCCTGGGCTATGATACAGTCTCAAAGGCAACATAACCAGTCTGGCAAATTTCAATGTGTATAAACTGAAATATGTAACGTGCTATGTTTGACCCTGTAACTTTCCAAAACACCCAAAAACTTGTTCATAGGGGGTACTGTTGTACTCGTTAGACATAGCTGAATACAAATATGTGTATTTTATTGCTGTAAAAGCTAACAGTATTATGACATTCACGGTTAAGTTTTTTTTTACAATTTTATTCATATTAAATTATATTTCATATAGAAATAGTTGATATGATATGAAAGCCCTGTTTCTCCTGAACAAAATGATATATAAGTGTGGGTGAATTTAATATGAAAAAGGTAAATTACAGTTGAACAGACATATAGCGCAAATTCCAGGTTTTGTTTACGTTTTGTTTTGATCAGAACTTGTACAATTGCCTCCGTCTTCAACCCCTTAAGTACACAGCTTCAGAAGCTTGTCTTACCCTTAAAGACACAAGCAATTTTTTCATTGTTTGCTGTTTGTGTTCAACTGCAATTTGCATCTCTCTCATTTATTGTACCAACACATATTATACACTGTTTTTTAGACGACAAACAGGGCTTTACTTTGATGTGACATATACATATATAAATTCTCATTTATTACGAAAGCAAAATGAAAATAATGCAGGGAAAAATTAATTCCCCCCCCCCCCCCCCAAGTTTTGGCAATAATAACATGTGCATAATATGTCCAGATTTGCAAAAGCAATTCAACATCAATTCAACATCAATGTGAAACAATTTTAGAAGTTGGTATGTTTGTCTTGGAATTTTAATTCCCATCACAGAAAACAAAATTGCCATACAAAAGTATATATTAATATAAAGTAGACATCACAGGCTATTTATCTAAGGTTATTTTGACACTTTTTACGTAGTAATTTCACTGCCAATCTCTGCTAAATATTGGAGTAAAATTGTGTTTTTTTTCTCTATTTTGGCATATACACATATAACAAGGTTTTTGTAATGTGTATTTCGTAAAGCTGGTGTTTGCTATTCCTGTACAGAAACTCATATTGTGTTCAGCTACATCTGCTGAGTACAACGATACCCCTTTGCCACTATTCTGTGTCAGCTACAATGCCATAAATGAGACCAAGGTATTTCAGTTTCTATAGTTGGAATTTTCATAGATGGTCCTATATCTGATTTTGTGGCATTATAGCAGTTTGACTGTTCAAATCACCCCACAAAGACCTTCCATTTGAGAAAGCAGACACTCCATGGTATCTTTTTAGGCATATATTATACCTTTACTTGCCACCATTTTTTGGCCAATTTATTTCAAATTATGTGGTGAGAAAAAAACAAAAAATTTTTACATTCATGTTGCAGTTTTGCTGGGAATGTCGCACATTTGATAAGTGCCGCTGTCATTAATTCCCCCTAAGTATGCTCACAGTATGTTACAGAGCTGTAAAAGAGACCAGTCAATTTCAGATTTTTAAGTGTGAATTTTCATAGATGGTTTTGATGGGTCCCTATTCTATTTTGAAATATTTTAGCAGGCTGCTTATTCCAAGTACCCCAAAAATACATACTATTTCTTAAAGAAGACATCCAAGGGTATTTCAAAAGGCATATTTTAAACCTTAACGTGGGATCATTTGTTTGCTAGCCTGTACCAAGTGTAGAGGTAATATGCATTTTTCCCCTTTTTAAAATGTTATTTTTACTTTTTAAAAGTTTTTTTTTAACTATTAAACTTTTTTAAAACTTTTAACAACTTTTGTTTTACTATTTTAAAACTTTGTTTAAACTTTTTAAAAGTGTTTTTTACTGCTGCAGTTGTGGCAAACTGAGGTTAATTTTAGTATTGGACAGACATTTTCCGTCCTAGGTCCTTATGGGGAGGACTGCAATGATGAAAAATGTAGGTCTAGCGTCTTTAAGGGGTAAAGAGGCTAATGATGGTTTGTTTTGTTTACTAAACAGCAAACTGTGGTCACTTCATAATCAATTTCTACAAGCTAGGCTACAACAGCTACACAAGTTGTAATTAAAGATAGATAGATAGATAGATAGATAGAGATATTTTAAATGTCATAGTTGACTTCCTTAAGTTAACATGCTTGCAGTGTTTTCATGCGTCATATATGGGCTCGTGAAAGGTGAAATTGGAAACCCAACTGTAGAGGTAACTTTTACTAGTATTTCACTGAGAATCTACTTAACAATATTTATTTTACTTTATGTAATCCCAGATAATTAAAAGCAAGTTTCTTTATTAAAGGGACATTATAGCCACCAGAAAAACTACAGCTTATTTGTTCTCTTCCGTTTGTTCTGATGAATATAACCATTTCCCTTCAGAGAAAGTGCAGAGTTTACATTACAGCCAGAGGCGGCTCTAGACTTTATGAGGCCTTAGGTGAAACTCAAACATGAGGCCCCACTAACAAAAGAGTAAATAAAATAGAGTTGCAATACATGCATGCTGTCACATATACACATTGATGCACAGTTTACCTGTGTATGTGCCTGAGAGTGTGTCTGACAGAGAGTATCATTGTGTGTGTGTGTGTGTGTGTGAATGTATGTCTCTGTGAGCATGTTTGCGTTTTTGCCTGTGAGCATGTATGCGTATGGGGTAGCTGCTTGAAGTGTGTTGTATGTATAGGGGTCTGCCTGTAGCCTTTGTGCATTGTAGACTATGGAGGAAACTATCTACTCTTAATACTGGACACTATAATTGTATTGAATTTTAACCACTTGCATATTTTTAAACTATGTATCTCTAACCACTATTTCTTTGTCATTGTATCTTAACTGGGTGTGCTTGTTCTTTAATATATGTAAATGTGTGTGTATATATATATATATATATATATATATATATATATATATATATATATATATATATATATGTATATATATATATATATATATATATATATACATATATATATATGTATATGTGTGTGTGTGTTTGCTCATACATACATGCATATATTCTGCAGTTTGTCTTGTCCTGCATGCTAAGGCTAGTTGCTTCCTGTCCTGCTCATCACTGGTTTGTTAACTTAAATGTTATTCAACATTCTGCTTATCGCTAAAGACTTTCTCTGTTATTTTTGCTCCCCCCCCCCTTATTTTATTGATACCCACCCAAATGTCTTGCTTGACCAATCCTCACCTCTTCTGTGCATCTCCATTCCATAGCTTTTATTGCAGTCCTGTTTTGACCCTATCATCTCTGTCTTCCACAGTCACAGTTTTAAAAGACCACTTCTATCAAACCTGAACAGTGCAATGCTCTATACTCTCCTCCTCTCCTTCTCTCTTATCTCCCCCAGAATCAAAATATCCCATTCCACCTACTTCCCTCAACAACACACTCACATTTACATTAATCCCTCTTTGCTACACTCCCCCCTTCTCTCATCTCAAGCCCTGCACTCATTTCTCTATTCTCTCTCTCCTGCTCTAACCCAATTTCACCCTAGTCGCCGCCCATATAAAACCCATTCACACCTCCTGTCACTATCTCTCCTCCTACTTCTGGCAGCTGGTGACGTCTCTCCCAACCCAGGGCCCCACACCTCATCTGCTCACACCAAAATAACTAGAAACCATGCAAGCCTCCTCCAAATACCCTGCAGTTTATCCTCCTCTACCAAAATTCAGTGTGCACTCTGGAACGCTCGCTCCATTTGTAGTAACATCAAATCTACAGCTATACATGACCTCATCATCTCTAACTCACTCACAATACTGGCACTCACTAGGACCTGGCTGTCCCCATCCGATACCGCTACTCCTGCTTCTTTATGTTTCGGTGGTCTACAGTTCTCCCATACTCCTAGACTCGACTGTAAAGTAGGTGGTGTAGGCATCCTTCTCTCCCCTCAGTGCACCTTTCAACCTATCCTCACTGCCCCTGCCCTATCCTTTACTTCTTTTGAAGTTCACACTATATGCCTTTTTAAGCCCACTCCTTTAAGAATTGCCATCATCTATCGCCCCCCCCCCCCCCCCCGGTCACCCTAAACTATTTATTGAACACTTTTCCTCCTGGTTACCCCACTTTCTTTCCTCTAGCACTCCCTCTCTCATACTTGGGGACTTCAATATCCCTATCAACAAGCTCAACTGCCCTGATGCCTCTCGTCTGCTCTCTGTAACCTCCTCCTTTGGACTCACACAGATTTCTTCCTCAGCAACTCACACTGCAGGAAACACTCTTGACCTCATCTTCACCAATCTCTGTACCACCTCTGATCTCTCCACTGTTCCATTTCGTTTGTCTGACCACCATCAACATTTAACATCTGCATACCCCATACCAAAATTTCACCACCATCAACTCTCCAACCTCGCAGAAACCTCAACTCCCTCGATCTCAAGCACTTCTCCACCACACTCCAAACACTCCTTTTACCCATCTCAATCTCAACTGCCCTAACTCTGCAACCTCACTCTACAACTCCACTCTCTCCTCTCAACTTCACATCATGGCACCTCCTACAGTTAAACGCAGCAAGCACCCCCAACTACAACCCTGGCACACTAAGCTGACCCGTTACCTCCAAAAATGTTCCAGAACTGCTGAACGCTGCTGGAGAAAGTCTCACTTTGCATCTGACTTTATCCACTATAACTTTATGCTGCGCTCCTACAGCATGGCTCTTTCCTCTGCAAAGGTAAACTACTTTAAAACCCTCATAAGCACACTGTCCCATCAACCCAAACACCTGTTTCACACTTGTGATGCTCTTCTTCGCCCTGTGACTCCCCCTCCTTCCACCACTTTGTCCGCCACAAACTTTGCATCTCATTTCACTGAGAAGATCTCTACAATCAGGAAAGAGATCTCTAATCTCTCTCCTACCCCTATCATTACATCACCCAACCCCACTCCCCCTGCCATCCTATGCACATTTGCACCTGCTACAGCACAAGAGGTTTCTGCTCTGCTCCTGTCCTCCCGCCCCACCACATGCTCCCTCGATCCTATTCCCTCGCATCTCATCCGCACTTTGTCTCCCTCTCTTGCTCTTCCTCTCGCTAGCATTTTCAATCTCTCCCTTTCCTCTGGCACATTTCCCTCACCCTTCAAACATGCAACCGTAACCCCGATTCTGAAAAAGCCCAACCTTGATCCTAACTCCCCATCCAACTACCGCCCTATCTCGCTACTGCCATTTGCCTCCAAGATCCTCGAGAGAGTTGTGTACGCCAGACTGACAGACTTTCTCGAATCCAACTCTCTGCTTGACCCCCTTCAGTCTGGATTCCGCGCTGGTCACTCTATCGAAACTGCTGTGACCAAAGTATCCAACGATTTAATTGCTGCTAAATCTCACGGCCAATACTCTATCCTAATCCTTCTTGATCTTTCTGCCGCATTTGACACTGTTGATCATCAACAGCTTCTTCCCATTTTTCGTAACTTTGGTCTACGGGATACTGCTCTCTCCTGGTGCTCCTGCTACCTCTCCCAGCACTCTTTCAGTGTTTCTTTCTCTGGTTCTGCCTCTTCTCCCCAACCCCTCTCTGTCGGCGTCCCCCAAGGATCTGTCCTCGGCCCCCTATTGTTCTCTATCTATACTGCCTCCCTTGGTAAACTCATCAGCTCCTTTGGTTTCCAATATCATTTATATGCAGATGACACGCAAATCTACCTGTCCTCCCCTGATCTCTCTCCGCCCACCTTGACTCGTGTTTCTGACTGCCTCTCTGCTATTTCCAACTGGATGGCTGCTCACTTCCTTAAACTCAACCTGTTTTTCCTCCCTCAAGTGCTGCTACTCCTGTTGTCTCCATCCAAGTCAACGGCGCTACTATCACCTCTACCTCGCAGGCCTAGGGGTTCTTTTTCGATTCTGACCTCTCTTTTACTCCCCATGTCCAATCGATAGTCAAATCCTGTCGCTTCCAACTCAAGAACATAGAGCGCATCCGCCCATATCTAACGCCGGACGCGGCTAAGATATTGGTTCATGCTGTTGTTCTCTCTCGCCTCGACTACTGCAATCCCCTTCTCACCGGTCTTAAATGTTCCCAGCTTGCACCGCTGCAATCTATAATGAATGCGGCTGCGAGGCTCATTTTCCTGTCCGGTCGCACCTTCCACGCCTCCACGCTCTGTCAGTCCCTGCATTGGCTTCCAGTTAGATATAGTGCCCAATTCAAAATTCTGGCGCTTGCTTACAAATCCCTACATAATGCTGCTCCAACATACCTATCCTCCCTCATACACAAGTATGTCCCGTCGAGACCCCTGCGCTCATCCCAAGACCTACGCCTATCCACTGCCCGGATCCCCACCTCTGACGCTCGCCTTCAAGACTTCTCTAGGGCTGCACCTATTCTGTGGAACTCCCTTCCCTCCTCAATCAGACTTTCACCCAGCCTCCACTCACTTCTTCATTAAAGCGTATCAATTAAACTGTCAGCAGGCTTCTCATCCCCCACCTCATGACTCCTTTCCTGCAACTGTCAAAAATGACCTACCAAGCACTCAATAAACCCTTCTCTAACAAACTATTTAATTCCCCTACTTTAACCCTTTGTGTCACTATACCCCACTCCCTCTAGCATGTAAGCTCATTGAGCAGGGCCCTCAACCCCCTCTGTTCCTGTACGTCCAGTGGTCTGATCTCAATTATGTGTCTGTTAGTCCACCCATTGTACAGCGCTACGGAATTTGTTGGCGCTATATAAATAATAAAATAATAATAATAATAATAATAATAATTGTGTTTATGGCAAAGCTATGTTTCTTGACTGTGTGTATAATGAATGTCTTCAACTGGTGACTATGACAAGGTGAATAAAGGGGTACCAGTGGCAGGGAGAGCGTGACAGGGCAAAGGGGTTAAATGGACAGGGGGGTTGTGAGAGAGTATTAGAGGGGTAATGGTGAGAGGGAGGGGGATGATGTGAGAGGGAGGGGGTGATGTGAGAGGGAGGGGGGTGATGGTGAGAGGGAGGGGGGTGATGTGAGAGAGGGTGTGATGGTGTGAAGGAGGGGGGTGATTTGAGAGGGAGAGGATGATAAGAGAGGGAGGGGGTGATATTGAGGGAGGGGGGTGATGGTGAGAGGGAGTTTGGGTGATGTGAGGGAGGGAATGATGTGAGAGGGAGGGGGCTGATGGTGAGAGGGAGAGGGGGTGATGTGAGATAGGGGGTGATGGTGTGAAGGAGGGGGGTGATTTGAGAGGGAGAGGATGATGTGAGAGGGAGGGGGTGATGTTGAGGGAGGGGATGTGATGTTGAGGGAGGGGGGTGATGCTGAGGGTGGGGGTGATGCTGAGGGGGGTGATGCTGAAGGAGGGGGGGTTTGATGGTGAGGGGACTGCATACCTTAATTTATTCCCTGGTGGTCCAGTGGGTTCCCTGGTGGTCCAGTGTGGGCTGCGTGGTGGTCCAGTGGGATCCCTGGTGGTCTGGTCGCCATTACTTCCGGTCTGCAGCTCCACAAAGCTGCAGACCCTGTATCTCGCGAGACCTGTCAGAGTGTTGCCATAGTAACCCGTGGCAACGCTCTGATCAGCCAGTTTTCGAGACACATGGTCTGCAGCTCTGCTCATTGCGGAGCTGCAGACCTGTGTCTGCAATGGCTGGCCGGGCAGGCAGGAGGGGCCTCGCACCCGGCGGCATACCAGGCAAGCCACCGTCTCCCTCCTGTTGTTGGCTCCTCAGTCACTGACCGAGGAACCAACACAGTCTGCCCTCAGGAGGTTTAGGCGGCCACGAGGCCCCAGGCAGCCGCCTAAACCACCTAATTAGAGAGCCGGCTCTGAATACAGCCTAGGGACACCTCCCCAGCCACTATCTTTCTGGGGAAGTGCTGCACAGTGTGCAGCATTGCCATTCGATGTTTAACACAGTAAAGGAGTTTAAGCATGCGTGGGATAGGCATAAGGCTATCCTAACTACAAGATAAGGCCAGGGACTAATGAAAGTATTTAGAAAATTGGGCAGACTAGATGGGTCGAATGGTTCTTATCTGCCGTCACATTCTATGTTTCTATGTTTACCCTCTGCATGGAGACACTGAACTTTCCTCATAGAGACGCATTGATTCGATGCAATTCTATGAGGAGATGCTGATTGGCGAGGGCTGTGTTCCTCCTTGACAGTCTCAGTCAATCCAATGCTTTCCTGTGAAATCATGGTGATTGGTTCAGATCACCACTTCTGATGATGTAAGCAAAGCAGGCACATCAGGGGCAGAGCCAGCAGCAGCAGACTGAAATAAAAAGTAAGATTGTGCTATATTTAGAGGGGCAAGAGGGGACCATGGGGGGTAAATGTTGGTTTTAACACTATAGGGTTAGGAATACATGTTTGTGTTTCTGACCCTATAGTGTTCCTCTAAAGTGAGAATTGTGAGGAGTTTAAACACACCTTGCATTTATGCAGTTATGTATTGTCATATATCTCTGAGTCTGTTTCATGTAATCTCTGTACTTATCTTGGTCTGGGGATCCATGTGTCTCTGGGGTTTTATTGTCATGGTGGGGAGGAAGTATGGTCCCAGCTTTAGATCTGGGCCCAACGTATCTCTTGGGAGTGTAAGCCCTGGCAGGAATTCCTGAAAAGGCCAGAAAGATGGGCTAGGGGCAGGATCAGGCCAAAGACCAGCTTCAAGCTCAAGCTTAGCCCCTAGGTAGAGTAAATCTAGACTTATATTGAGTGTCTAAGGGGTGCCATTGTCTTTTTTGGGTTATGGGTTGGTGAAAGTTGAATTTTAACTGTGGAAAAGATTTGGAGATTAGAATTTTGGAGCATTTCATCTATTTAAAATCATAATAAAATGCTCGTATTTACTCCATTATATCCAAAAATATAGGAAGCTATATAGATAACAATAAAAGTGTATTTTCTCTTTAGGTTATATTCCTGTTTCATGACTTCTTATAGATTTAGTCTTCCAAATAAATAAATAAAAAGTGAAAATTAGTCCTGATCTAATTCTACTGAAAACCATACATGTCTTGTGTGCTCTCTCCTAGAATGTCCACTTAGCAGGGGCCGTGTGTGAGTGGCTTACAACATTTGGACTGTTTAGTTTCCTGTTAACACTCTTTCCAGATTTCCAGGTTTGTATGTAAATGTAAATCTTAGGAACACAATGTACATATAACCTTGTTATGCCTTGTTCTGTGATTCATTCTCTAGTTATTTGCTATCCACTTGCTATTTCCTTTAAGGATGACTCGAGATTTCTGCATGCTGGAGTGTTTTATTAATTCTTTGCTTTCTACTCTCAAAACTCCCAACAAATGGGAAGGGAGAATTAGGATGGGGTAGGCCGGAGCTCTGAGGGGGCATCATAAGTTACACAACTCATGTTATTTGTAATGCCCACAATGGACGGCTCACAGGTATTCTGCCTACTGGGCACCCAGTATTTAGGACCATATGGGAAGCGGTGCTGAAGTGCTAGTCCTAGTGTCTGCTGCACAGCATGAACACATCAAGTGAGACACTTGTGGTGTGGTGCCCTTGGTGTCCCCAGATATGGGATGCCAGGGATCTGAAGAACAGGACTGCAAAATCATGACTGTCCCACCGAAATCGAGACTGTTGGAATGCATGTACTTTTTATACATTATTTGTTATGTGTGCAGTCCTTAAGGAGACATGTAAACATAAGCACTTAATTCACTGTCTTCTCTGCAGTTTGAATCTAAAAAATGCATGATTTGCTGGGGCGGAGCTTAGCTTCCTAGCAGGGTGGACGTGCTTCACGACAGCTCCTGCACACCAACTACTAAAACGGGGGATATACCCCGATCCATCGCACGCACACTGCTGGGAAGGTGTTTACAGAGTGGGGGAGACCCTGGGAATCATTTTGGTATGAAACATATGCCAGCAACTCACCGGGTCCCCACAATTCCAGCTTGAGGCCTAACCGTGATCAAGCCAGGGAGAGGCGGACGCTCTCCTGGATGGCAACCTCGCGGATGATTCCCTCACAGTACTCACCTTTAACCCCCCCCTCTGGACCGGCGGGGGTCATCCCGGTCCTCGCTGGGGACGATTACCCCCACACCACGACCAGCACGAGAAGCAACACCAAAAGCGAGACGAAACAGCCAAGTCCCAAACAAGATGGCGGCACAGGCACAGTCTGCCAGGAACCGCACACTCCACATGCCACCCCAGCGCATAGAGGAGTTCTACGGCAGGCTGTGTGCCAGTCTGTGGACTACACTTCACACCCAGAGACAGGCCTTCACGAGGGCGCTGAGGGAGGTAGCGGCATGGATCCGCCCGGCAACACGACGGCAAATAGGCGGGAATCCCCCTCACAAACACAAGCCGAAAACAGCTCAGTCACCAGATGAGTACTCAAGTCGGGCGCCATCTGCGCGACACCACCACAGAACGGCAGTCCCTCACATGACGTCAGCCACAAGATGGTGCCGACAGCGGCGATCTCTCCAGCCTACGAGTTACACCACCAAGCAAACGACACGGAAAGCGGCTCCTACCCATCGCAAAGATCACGCTGCACACCAAGACAGTGCACAAGAGAAAGCCTCGCTGACGACCGTAAGAGCTGGAATCAGGCCCAGGGACTCCATCGGCAGGGCCAGCTATGCTGGCATTCGAGACATTCCCACACAGGGCATAGGCTGAAGTGCCTTCCACCCTGCCCCACAGCCGACAGACCTTGAACTGATCCGTGTGGGCATTTTCCTCGGCTGCCCCAGCTACTGCCAGAACACCGTGATACCTTGTCGGGTTTGTAACCCATTTACCACCGAACTCTCCTATCTCTGGCAGGGGGGGGACTTTCGCCAATGTTACAGTATATTATTTAGTTAAACTGAAATGATTCTCCCTCACTAGCACAGCTATTGATTATAGTGTTTCCTTTTTGACAAGAATTGCTGCTAGTGATCCCACAATCTGTTATGTCTTGCTACAGCATACTCACCTAGTTAAGACTGGTCATGACAAGGATGAAACACTTTAGCAACTGGGCACACTCCCTAAGCACGACATGTTCACTGGAAAAGTTGCAGGATTAGCCAGATACTACAATACTAGAAGCAGGCAAGCCTCACACACGAGGGATGCTATCCTGCCGTTTTTACATTGTTAGAGGTTTTTTTTTTTTTTTTTTATTTAGTTTAGTTCTCTCATCTTGATTTTTGTAAGGGGATACCAGTATACTTCATTCATGTTAACGAATAGGCTATATCTCTCACTTAGCAGATACACACGAGCTGATGAATAGGATGTTATACCAAACACACAGATGTAACACTCTTAATATGTCAAGCTATGTGCAAAGCCATTATATTACTGTTTACTAGATAGGAGCAGGAATTAAGCTACGAAGGTTTAAGCAGATATAGTACCTTTAGTATGCCAAGCTAGGTGCCAAACCATTTGCACAGATCCTCCTGACTGCTGCCCTTCAAAGCCCCGCAGTTTAAGCAGTTTAAGTGGGTACAGTGCAACAGGTCTGTAACTAGCCCAGCAGGTCCTACACGGGTAGGACTCACGATCAGTCTATTATCACAAATGATAGCACTGTACTGTAGAAAAGCAGCTACCTGGCCTGTTTAACTTGTGACTGGTTATGTTGTCATTCTCGTTTGTTTTTGTTCTGTTTTTTTCTCCTTTGTTCTCGCTTTTTAACACAGGGAGGGAGAAAGAAGGAGAACGGCAACCTTAGTTAAGCGTGTGATCCTATAAATCTATGACCGTCAGTATGACAACCCGAAATAGTATATTGTCTGCCTTCTCGTATAACTGACATGTTAACCTAATCCTTGACGTATCTACACAAAACTATAAAAATGTGAAAACACACTAGCATAAGTAATTTTGCAATGTAAACCATACTATTAGCACAAACCGTACTATTAATATAATTAATCTAGAACTGTTAAGCGTAGACCGTCCTACTTTATTTTATTTTTACTATTGCTAATTTCACTGTTTAGCTATACTTAAAATTGTAAAAAATTTGCAATTCCTCATGCCACTGTCAAACTCCAGTACATCTTTTAACACGCTGATGTGGCGTATGTCGCTACCATGTAACACCCTGCACAACAAAAATAAAGAATTCAAAAAAAAAAAAAATGCATGATTTGCAATGCGCACTGAATCTATAAGCCCAATCCAACATAAATAAAATTGTATCCACTTTGTACTTTTACAAACATCTATAAAATAAGGTGTAGTTATACCTTAATAGGGTTTATCAGCCAGCAATACCATGAAGTTTACAGATAAATATACCCGTCACAATAGTGTATTCCTGTTTGACAACACATTATACAATGTAAAATATTGTGTATGTTTTATTTAATACACTTGAATAAAGAACCACTATAGTGCCAGGAAAACATACTCGTTTTCCGGGCACTATAGTGCCCTGAGGGTGCACCCACCCTCAGGGCCTCCCTCCCGCCGGGCTCTAGGGGGGTGGAAGTGGTTAAATTTACCTCTTTCAACAGCGCCGGGCGGGAGACTCTCCTCCAGCCACGCACGCATTCAGCCAGTCCATAGGAAAGCATTCACAATGTCAATGAGACAGCCACTAGAGGCTGGATTAACCCTATTATAAGAATAAGGGTTAAACCTAGCTGGACCTGGCATCCAGACCACTTCATTAAGCTGAAGTGGTCTGGGTGCCTATAGTGGTCCTTTAACTCTTTGTTCATGGGTATAGTGACCTGAGATTTATTTTCTATTAACAGCAAATTACTATAAAAAGGTCAGAAGATTGGAGGGAACACTGGTTCGTCATGAGGGAGACGATACAGACTATGGAAGAATTCCCGTAAATGAACAGCTATGGTATAATGTATGTCGCCTTTCTTTTTTCCCTGCTTTGGTTTCATATACTGTGTTGTGCTGTATTCTCAATAAACGCTGAATAATTAAAAAAAACAAGAAATTGAAAAAAGCTTAGCCCCTAGGTAGAGTAAATCTAGACTTATATTGAGTGTCTAAGTGGTGCCATTGTCTTTTTTGGGTTATGGGTTGGTTTGAATTTGAAAGTTGAATTTTAACTGTGGAAAAGATTTGGAGATTAGAATTTTGGAACATTTCATCTATATAAAATCATAATAAAATGCTCGTATTTACTCCATTATATCCAAAAATATAGGAAGCTATATAGATAACAATAAAAGTGTATTTTCTCTTTAGGTTATATTCCTGTTTCATGACTTCTTATAGATTTAGTCTTCCAAATAAATAAATAAAAAGTGAAAATTAGTCCTGATCTAATTCTACTGAAAACCATACATGTCTTGTGTGCTCTCTCCTAGAATGTCCACTTAGCAGGGGCCGTGTTTGAGTGGCTTACAACATTTGGACTGTTTAGTTTCCTGTTAACACTCATTCCAGATTTCCAGGTTTGTATGTAAATGTAAATCTTAGGAACACAATGTACATATAACTTTGTTATGCCTTGTTCTGTGATTCATTCTCTAGTTATTTGCTATCCACTTGCTATTTCCTTTAAGGATGACTCGAGATTTCTGCATGCTGGAGTGTTTTATTAATTCTTTGCTTTCTACTCTCAAAACTCCGGACAAATGGGAAGGGAGAATTAGGATGGGGTAGGCCGGAGCTCTGAGGGGGCATCATAAGTTACACAACTCATGTTATTTGTGACGCCCACAATGGACGGCTCACAGGTATTCTGCCTACTGGGCACCCAGTATTTAGGACCATATGGGAAGCGGTGCTGAAGTGCTAGTCCTAGTGTCTGCTGCACAGCATGAGCACATCAAGTGAGGCACTTGTGGTGTGGTGCCCCTGGTGTCCCCAGATATGGGATGCCAGGGATCTGAAGAACAGGACTGCAAAATCATGACTGTCCCACCGAAATCGAGACTGTTGGAATGCATGTACTTTTTTTTTTTTTTTTTAAATCTTTATTTTTGTTGTGCATATGCATATAACAATCGCCCACGAGGTACCCCAAAGGCAATCCTCTGGCGCAATACAACATTCAAAACGGAGGTACATAACAGAAAAAGCACATTTATGTAGATAAAGCTTTCGACAAGTATAATAATACAGAAGTGACGAGGAACCTGGTGGCCGTCTCATTAATACATATGGATTCATTTTTATTTGTTGGTTCCGTGTGTCCTCTGTCCTACTAGGTCTTATAATCCTATTTGTCTAGGTGCTGTATTTTATAGCGCTTAACTGTTCTACTACTTCTCAATGGCTATATTGATATAACTGTGTAAACAAAAAACTAACAACTAAAAAATAATCAGGAAAATAAAAACACTTTTGGATGATACTCATGGAAGCTATTGGTGTTGTCAACCCCTCTGGTCAGGCTTGGAGTTCGCATTGTCCCCCCCTTCCCGCTGATACTGCCGGGTTGGGGCAGGTCCCGTCTAAAGTATATATGTGGCGTTTAGTGTCGGCCTGTGGGCGTTCGCCCTACCAGAAGGGTGCAGAAGAGAGAGAGAGAAAGAGAATGGAAAAGAGAAGAGAAGAGAGAAGATGGGAGGGGATGGGGGATGTTTCACCGAGCTGGATGGCGGCGCTGTCTTTACATGGGTTGTGTGTGGTCCCTTGGGGTTGGGATCTTGTGTGGGCTTATCCCATGGTGGGATGGCGTGGGGTCAAGCGTTATCTATCCGTAAAAATATACCTCATGCTAGATCGCTCGAGGTCCAAGAATGCATGTACTTTTTATACATTATTTGTTATGTGTGCAGTCCTTAAGGAGACATGTAAATATAAGCACTTCATTCACTGTCTTCTCTGCAGTTTGAATCTTAAAAATGCATGATTTGCAATGCACACTGAATCTATAAGCCCAATCCAACATAAATAAAATTCTATCCACTTTGTACTTTTACAAACATCTATAAAATAAGGTGTAGTTATACCTTAATAGGGTTTATCAGCCAGCAATACCATGAAGTTTACAGATAAATATACCCGTCACAATAGTGTATTCCTGTTTGACAACACATTATACAATGTAAAATATTGTGTATGTTTTATTTAATACACTTGATTAAAGAACCACTATAGTGCCAGGAAAACATACTCGTTTTCCTGACACTATAGTGCCCTGAGGGTGCACCCTCCCTCAGGGCCTCCCTCCCGCCGGGCTCTAGGGGGGGGGTGGAAGTGGTTACATTTACCTCTTTCAACAGCGCCGGGTGGGAGACTCTCCTCCAGCCACGCGCGCATTCAGCCAACCCATAGGAAAGCATTCACAATGTCAATGAGACAGCCACTAGAGGCTGGATTAACCCTATTATAAGAATAAGTGTTAAACCTAGCTGGACCTGAAGTGGTCTGGGTGCCTATAGTGGTCCTTTAACTCTTTGTTCAAGGGTATAGTGACCTGAGATTTATTTTCTTTTAACAGCAAATTACTATAAAAAGGCCAGAAGATTGGAGGGAACACTGGTTCGTCATGAGGGAGACGATACAGACTATGGAAGAATTCCCGTAAATTAACAGCTATGGTATAATGTATGTCGCCTTTCTTTTTTCCCTGCTTTGGTTTCATATACTGTGTTGTGATGTATTCTCAATAAACGCTGAATAATTAAAAAAACAAGAAATTGAAAAGGGGTATCGCAAAATGCCGTGGGTGAGCTGCAGAGTGATGAATTGGAGGAAAAGGGATTGGAGAGTTACCTTTTAATTTATAAAAGGTATATTCTGTAAGTGTCGATGAAAGGGTTAAAAATGAAGTACATAAATGGACAGACTATTTTAGAAATAGCAATTCTTAAATGTCAGCTTAAAAGTAAACCCTGTTGCAGACCATCAAAGAGATAACCTTTTAACCTCGCTACCAGAAATACATGTTGTTGGCTGCTAAATAAACAATATCGTGTTTAGCTGATGTAATCTTGTCATGTTACTTTTGCTGTAACTTCTGTCTATAAATATGTTTGCCTAACTCTTTGTACACTGGCAGTAGCCCAATTTGAAACACGTTGTCTTTGTATCACTGAAAGGCTCTCTCCGAATGTTCGGTCCAAAAGTGAGGTGCATGGAACGTTTTGCCCAGCAGTGTAATATGACCCCAACAGTGACTTCTGGAGGTGTGCTTTTGTTTTGTTTGTTTTTATCAGGTTTTCATATTTTTGTTTTGCCTTGTATAAAATGAGAGTCTAATCTATGTATTTAATATTTTGTCTTCCAGGAGCATAAGTACGTAGTGATCCATCTTAGCGGAGGGGCATTTGCATACACATTTGGTGCCATGTGTAAATTTTGCATCAAATTAATCGAAAACCCAAAACAATCAATGCATCAGTAACACAGTGTTCTTGCTGATGGAGTCCTCTATCTATACTCTGATATAGGTGCTGCTTTGTATCCTTTTTAACACAGTCTAATTTTCAATTGTATTCTGTATTTAATTGTGCAGTTAACATGGGTGACATTGGGTGGCTAAATAAGGTTAATGTGTTTAGCCAGGAAAGGTACATTCAGATATACTCTGGTTTTCGAGTACAACCTGGGGATGTTATTTCTGCCCAACAATAATGGTTTGTTTTGTTTACTAAAAAAGCAAACAGTGGTCACTTGATAATCGACTTGTACAATTTAGCCTACAACAGTTAAGCTGAAATTACACTTAGATGATAAATATATAGATAGATAAATAGATAGATATTTTAATTCCATAGTTGACTTCCTTAAGATCCATGTTTGCAGTGATTTAATGCATCATATATGGACTAGTGAAAATTGAACGCGGAAACATGACTGTAGAGGTAAATTTAATTAGTATTTTGCTATTATTCTGCTTAACAGTTTTTATTTTACTTTATGCAATCCCAAATAATCACAAGCAAGTTTACTTATTAAAGTGGGAATTGTGGGGAGTTCAAAACACACCTTGTTTGGTTTTTCAGGTTTGTATGTAAATGTACATCGTTAGGAACACAATGTACATATAACTCTGTTATGGTGTTGTGTGATTCATTCTCTAGTTATCTGCTATCCACTTGCTATTTCTGTTAGTTATGACTTGAGATTTTATTTCAGTCTCCCTTCCTCAGCTGCATGCTGGAGTATTGTATTCATTTTTTACTTTCTACTCTTGTAACTCCTGACAATTGCGATGGGGGAATTGGGAAGGCGTGGGCAGGGCCCTGAGGGGACATCATCAGGTACGCAACCCACGTTACTTGTGACACCCATAATGGCGGTTCACAGGTAGGCTGCGTGGTCGGCATTTAGGACCATATGAGGAGCGGTGGGGATATGCTCCCTGCGTGGCCATAGTGCCTGTTGCACAGCACAAGCACATCACATGAGGCACTTACGGTTTGGTGCCCGAGGACAGTTCCTTGGTGTCCCCAAATATGAGATGCCAGGATCTGAAGAAAAACAGGACCCCAAAATAGTGACTGTCCCACTGAAATCGAGACTGTTAGGATGCTTGTACTTTTTATACATTATTTGCCATGTCTGCAGTCCTTAAGGAGACATGCAAACATAAGCACCTTTCACTGTCTTCTTTGCATTTTGAATCTTGTAAATGCATGGTTTGCAATTCACACTGAACCTATAAGCTCAAACCAACACATAAAATGCTAGCCACTTTGTAATTTTGTAAACATCCATAGAAGGTGTAGAGTTATACCTTAATGGGGTTAATTTGCCAGCAATACCAGAAATTTTACAGGTGGATATCCCAGTCACAATAATGTATCAATAACGTATTGATGTTTGACAGCACATTATACAAGGTAAAATATGTATGTTTTATTTAATACACTTGACTAACTGCATGTATATGGGTGTAATGACCTGAGATTTATTTCCCTTTAATAGCAAATTACTGTAAGAAGGACAGAAGACTAGAAGAACAATAGATTCTTAATGCGGGACACGAAACAAACTACAGAAGAATTCCTGTAAAATGAACAGCTCGCAGCTGAAGGTGGCTTTGTTGACAAAAATAAACTTTACCTAATCTGCTTCTATATAGTCTGTCTGAATGTCTTTTTTTTTTCACCGAACACTGGTTTTAGAAGGAAAAGTAATATATTCTTTATTCCTTATATAAATAACATGTTCAGAGATGTGTCAATATAAAAATATATGAAGCTATCAAAAAAAATGTAAAAAAAATTCTAAATATTAAACCATTTTAAAAGTTTACCCCGAAATATTACATCAAGGCCTAATTCAGCCAAATTTACAAAAGCAAATTTTATACTTAGGGTTAATCACTTAACTAGAAGTCTCAATTCTCTCATGACTTGCTAGCCAACCAAGAAGATGGATTATTTTTTATTGTGGCCTGCATTCATTTTTTTTCTCCAGCATTTATTTATTTTCCAAATTCTTTCCCGTGTCCTTTCTTTTGACTCAGCCCTTCATCCTTTCGAAGTAAATAAAATGAGTACCATTAAATTGAGTAATAGTAACAACCCCTGGATGTTGGGCTAAGGTTAACATCCCCAGGACGTACTTAAAAACCAGAGTAATCTGAATGTGCCTTTCCTGGTTAAATACTTGCTTGTTATTATTATTATTATTTTAATTAAAGGCTTCGCTGATTATGGATTTTTTTTTTTGTCCATCTTTCTTTTATTGAGGCATATATATGACGGGGTACAGAATAAAGAGTAGGGAATGCACATTTTTGTACAGGTTGGGAGCAGGCTAACACAATATAGCATCTCCTGTGAGTATCAGCCTCATTTTATATGAATAAGGTGTAGCATAGTTATACCAACAAGTTGAACGATCAGTAGTAAAAGTAACGAAGCATCGTAACCACAGGCTTAATACATATCTGAACATTTTAGTCGTGAAGTAGGTGTTTGCAGCAGCTTTTCAGTCTAGCACAGATAGGGTGACTGGGAAATTAATGCTAAACTGTGGGCCCACATGGCATGTTCGTGGGCTTAATGTGCTTGTCGTTAACAGGCTATGTTTCGAGGGTCAGTTTATGTGAGTGTGATAAAATAATAAAATAACATACTCCACCTATACCCGTGGTGCTAGGCCTAACCAACAATAAAACAACATTAAAACTTAAAGCATAACTGCACGTGGTATTCCGTCTCCCGGCCCATGAGCTTTATGTGGCTGTAAATTTATGCCCTTGGGCAGCATGTTTCTTCGGGCTGAGCTGATGTCAGGCGGGGGGGAGGGGGGGGGTGGGAGACTGCGGTCTGTAGACCGTCTACTTATGTGTGTAGCGGGTAGCTACCTGTGACATGTGTTGGCACTCTTATGTTGAAAACAACAATTAATATTCTCCTTAGCGGGGCATTCTTTAAACAATGCTGTCTAGTATCTATCGATCAAGACAGAGGCTGTGTACATAACGTTTCGTGGCTTGTAGTCTTAGCTAACTTTGGGTAAGGTTGCGTTTTCGCCGTTATGCTTGATGTAGCAAAAACATTTAAGCCTCAGCTGCAAAAACAAGGAAGTACCTATTATGATAATTAGTACATATAAGCTCAGGTGCAGCGTGAGTGAGGAGAGCAACTAATAACACACTAACAAACATAGATAAACTATACGTGAATGCGGAAAGTCCACAGAACCACCAAACAAGTAACCCCAACAGGATTTCAAGTACTGGTCTGCGGTCTGTCCATTACTCGCCCCCTATGTTGTGCATGGTTCTCTGCTGAACGTCCATAGCTATAGGGGTCTTCCATGTTTGCATGTAGCAGTCAGCCGACTCCCATCGTTGGAACCCTAACATTAAGTCCCCTTCTCGAGGTGTTTCTTCTGATGCCTTGTTGGGGTGGATGTGTTCCCCTCGCGCTGACAGTTGCTGCTCTGATGTGTACCGCATTCCCCTCGGACTGGCGGTGTGTGGGTAGATATGCTGCTCGCTCCGGTCACTGCCAGAAATCCATGCTGAGTCTCCATGGAGCTTGCCCTTAGGAGCAGTGCTTGTAGGTATGCTTGTGGTCCGCTGTCGGCTCTGCTGCGTGAGTGTCTTCTGGGTGCTCGAAGTGCTTGTGCAAATGTGTCTCTGTCTGAGGCGCCGTGTGAAGGTGCGCCGGAGCGACGGGATCCTCCCACCTTGCCACCATTTTGGGGCCTTCGTCTTCTCTGGAGTTGCAGGCGTCTTTCGCTTGGTTACGAGTGGAGGGGAGCAATTCTTAGGCTGCTGTTGGGCAGCGAGATGCATTCTCTCCTCGAGGTTGCGCCAGAACTTTGCAAAAGCTCTGTCCAGCCTAACCAAGATGTCTGGCTGGTCTTCAGTTGTGTCTAAGTGCCTCATGGCATCCGCCATATTTGTTGAGTCGGAAGGAGTGCCCGTCGCTGTAGCGCTCTCAGATGCTTGGGGACGGCCCGGGATAACCCCCACCAGGCCACAGGGGGGGGAACGAGGGCCCCAGATCAGGTCTCCAGTCGTGTTGGGGAGCAGGAGAGCGGCCGCCTCTCTCGCGTCCACCATGCTGGTAGGCCTTGCCAGGGTACCGGGTGCGTATCTCTTTTTTTGCCTCTTAACTGGTATCTGCGTGTGCACCTCGGTGTCCCTTTGTGCTGGGAGACCTTTATTTGCCGCTTAATCGTCGTTTTCTTTTCTTAAATTCGCTTTAACTGTATGAAGTAGCCGGAGCCCCTGAGACAAGCGTCCTCTCGGCTCTGCGGTCAGGCCCCGCCCCCCTGATTATGGATTTTAACTTTTTTTTTTTATCTATTGCCAATCAGTCAGATAGGTATGTCCTTAAAAGGTGTTCCGGCCGGCTTCACTGGAATGCAAATACGTTCCACCAACCCGGAAGTGATAGATCTCGGGCAGCGATCGATGATGACATCAGCAATGTGGGTCTGGAACGCAAATGCGTTTCATATGGTCCGTTGGTTTCCTCCATACTTCTGATAGATTTCTCTTCACATAAAATCCATCATTTGGACAATGCATGTCCATATCAATGTAAAAATACAAAAAATAAGAATGAAAGGCACATTAGTAAGAACTTAACCCCTTAAGACCGCAGGACGTACCATGCCGTCCTTATTTGGGCGGCTCTAAACGCCGCAGGACGGCATGGTACGTCCTGGGCGGTCTTGCCCCCCCCGTGGCCGGCGGAACATGGCCGCTGCAGATCGCGGTCGGGGGGCATGCCTGGCCCCCCAGGCAGCCCCCCTGTGCCTGGGGACCGCGGTCTGCAGCTTCCGATCGCAATGACAGGCTGTCACTGCGATCGGTATTTACCATGTGTCAGCCGATTTTAAAATCGGCTGACACATGGAGCCGACGGAATTCTCTGCAGCAGATCGCGGTCGGGGGACATGCCTGGCCCCCCAGGCAGTCCCCCTGCGGTCAGTGACCGCGATCTGCAGAGTATGATCGCAGCAGGGAGAGGCTGTCTCTGCGATCTGAATGCAGAGACAGCCTCTCCCTGCGATCTGATCGCAGTGACAGCCTGTCACTGCGATCAGAGTTACTATGTGTCAGCCTATTGGCTGACCCATAGTAACTTCAGGCAGGATCCCCCTGCAGATCGCGGTGGGGGGCATGCCTGGCCACCCAGGCACTCCCCCTGTGGCCAATTACCGCGATCTGCAGGAGGTGATCACAGTGACAGCCTGTCACTGTGATCACTGATCCTGTGTGTCAGCCAGTGATGTAAAATCACTGTCTGACACTGTCTCTGCCCCTCTCCTCCCCTATTAACCCCTTAATGTAAAAAAAAAAAAATTAAAGTTAAAAATAAAATACACTTACATCATTTATATATATTATATATATGATCTATATATAATATATATATGCACACATTTACACATACACTAAGTGTATTTTAATATTTATATATATATATATATATATATATATATATATATATATATATATATATATATTAATATCAATATCAAAATACACGTAGAAGGATATTGATTAAATATATACATAATTATAATTATATATATATATATATATATATATATATATATATATATATATATATATTATAAGAAAAAAATATGTAAATACGTAAAAAAAATTTAAATAAAAAAATAAATAATTAAAAATATATGTGTGTAATTTCATTCTAACTGTATTTTGATAATTATATATATATATATATATATATATATATATATATATATAGATATATATATAGATATAGATATCAAAATACACGTAGAACGAAATAATATATATATATGTATATACCCAAGTATATACATCACTATATGTATACCTATATATAAATAAAAATAATAGTAAAAAAATTATATACATATATATACATATATATATATATATATATATATATATACACACACACACACACACACGTGTATATATAATAATTTTACATATATATTTATGTAATAATTTTACATAATTAGGTATCCTAATTAATTACAATTAGCGGGACCTGCCTAACAACCCAGGCCGAAAGTATAGGGAATTTAATTTGCTAGCACTATATTTAACCCTATAACTTTCCAAGACACTATAAAACCTGTACATGGGGGGTACTGTTTTACTCGGGAGACATCGCTGAATACAAATATTTGTGTTTCAAAACCGTAAAATTTATTACAACAATGATATCGTCAGGGAAAGTGAAATTTATTGCATTTTTCGCACACAAACGGCACTTACACTGACGATATTTTTGCTGTCATACTTTTTACTGTTTTGAAACAAATATTTGTGTTCAGCAAAGTCTCCTGAGTATAACAGTACCCCTCATGTACAGGTTTTATGGTGTTTTCAATAGTTACAGAGTCAAATATAAGGCTTGCGTTTCAGTTTTTTCACAATGAAATTCGCCAGATTGGTTACGTTGGCTTTGAGACCGTATAGTAGCCCAGAAATAAGAATTACCTCCATAATGGCATACCATTTGCAAAAGTAGACAACCCAAGGTATTGCAAATGGGGTATGTTCAGTCTTTTTTAGTAGCCACTTAGTCACAAACACTGGCCAAAATTGGCTTTCAAATTAGTTTTTTGCATTTTTCACACACAAACAAATATTAACGTTAACTTTGGCTAGTGTTTGTGACCAAGTGGCTACTAAAAAAGACTGGACATACCCCATTTGCAATACCTTGGGTTGTCTACTTTTGCAAATGGTATGCCATCATGGGGGTAATTTTCATTCCTGGGCTACCATACAGTCTCAAAGGCAACATAACCAAACTGGCAAATTTCAATGTGAAAAAACTGAAAAGTGTAACATGCTATATTTGACCCTGTAACTTCCCAAAACACCATAAAACCTGTACATAGGGGGTACTGTTTTACACGTGAGACATCGCTGAATACAAATATGTGTATTGTATTGCAGTAAAAGCAAACAGTATTATGACATTCACAGTTAGAATGTCACATAGAACTAAGAAAATTTTAAAAAAATCATATTTTCTCTCATTTTTTTTATATTTTATTCATATTACGTTATGTTCCATACCTAAATATTTGATGTTAAATGAAAGCCCTGTTTCCCCTGAACAAAATGATATATAATAAGTGTGGGTGCATTTAATATGAAAGAGGTAAATTATTGTTGAACAGACATATAGTCAAAATCTGTGGTTTGTTTACATTTTTTTTGGTTCACAACTTGTACATTTGGCTGCGGTCTTAAGGGGTTAAAGACTTATTAGTAAAAAAAATACAGCGAATTATTGGATTGAAACATCCCAAGGTACTATATTGGTAGTTATACAATAGATATGTAGTGTAAAGGTATAAGAATAAGGGGTGAATCAAAATATAGGAATATGAGGTGAGTAAAAAAGATAAGGGGTGATATATACAAGAGAGAATTGGAAGAACAGATTGAATGCAAAGAAATATAAAATATACTACATACTGAAAAAAGTGCGTCTAAATTGTATACACTATTCCATAGAAAATGTAAAGACAGACAGACAGACAGACAGACAGACAGACAGACAGACAGACAGACAGACAGACAGACAGACAGACAGACAGACAGACAGACAGACAGAGACAGACAGAGACAGACAGAGACAGACAGAGACAGACAGACAGAGACAGACAGACAGAGACAGACAGACAGAGACAGACAGACAGAGACAGACAGACAGAGACAGACAGACAGACAGACAGACACAGACAGACAGATACAGACAGACAGAGACAGACAGACAGACAGACAGACAGACAGACAGACAGACGGCTTGGCCTGTAATTGTGGGAGGCACTATAATCCCTATTTAAACCCGGTGAGCCCCTGCTTACCTGTCGACGATCTCGGAAGTGATTCGTTCTACTTCCGGTTCACGTAATCCAGACGCGGCGGCAAGCGAGATAGGGTCATCATATCGAGGTCGGGCCGGTAAATGGAAGCCTAAACCGCTGTACAAGGCTGTCCCACGGGTAAAACAGTGAGTGACTGCACGGGCGCATCCAGCGCCACGAGCAGCATTAGTTAGGGAACCCCTTCGTCCCTCAGGCTCCCCAGCAACGTGCTAGCCTCAAAGGGACCCCCCACGTACTCACAGGGGCACGGCACATAAAGGGTGCATACTCGCTTGCATGCCGCGTACCGGCTTCGTTTTACCATTCAGACGCTGCAATACTGTTTTGTAGCTACCTCTTACATATGTTTATCTTGCTGTTAATGTTTTCGCAACATTGGACAGACGTTCATTGCATTTTAGAAAATGTACAAATACATTGATTTTATGAAGCTGTTATTTCTTTTATAGATTGTGCCCCAGCTAGCAATTGTTTCATTTTTCATAAGCAACCTGTTTAACATAATAATTATTTGTAGCGATATAGAGAACACCTCAGAATGCCTCTCTAGAGGTGTGTATAATACTTCTTTGTATAATTTATCTACGCTGTTTTGGTTTAAAAAAGTAAAAGGTTTTAACTGTCAGAATGTCGTTTACTCAGTAGGTGGGGCTAAATATCGCCACCTTGTGGCTATGGTCAATATATATGGGTTTCATTCATTTAAAGGTTTGTATAAACTTTCATATACTTTTTCACATTTTACACTGTGTCAAAAAACTGAATTTAATTATCAGATGGGTCTAGGTCCTGCTGGTGTCGGGTGCCTAACGGCTCCACACGCTCTGTATACATTAAAAGTTAAGTTTATGGTATTTATACGGTTCTGGTTAAATTTCGTTTTTTTATGGTGTGGCAATTATTTGCAACTGTATTCCTCTGACAATTTAGTTGTGGTAATGAAAGCATGCACACACGCTCTCCATGCTCTTATGTACATTTATACAGCAGCAGCTGTCTACTTTTGATATTATCTTATAGTATATAATTGCCAAAGATTCTTCATTTGGCCGTCAATAAGCTTTGTACTATTGTTGTCATCTACTGTGTTTTTCTTAGTACAGTTATATGTATACGCCCTTTTATATACACTAATCTGTCTGAGGAGTATCACTAAACAGCCAGCAATCGTACGGCTACACCGTTAGTTATACTCTGTCATTCGCACGTTTCCCTGTACTTATCTTCATTCACATCTTCGCCTAAACTTTCATTCAATTCTATAACACTCACGTTAATCGGTCATTATGTACCACGGCATTTCGCGTGGTCTGGCTTTCGGTTAACTGTCGTCAGCTCAGTACCATTTAGGAATGTTTAGTTGTCCGTTTGCCTAAATTACTATTCCTGTACATATGAGTCTTTCTTTAACCCCTTAAGACCGCAGCCAAATGTACAAGTTGTGAACCAAAAAAAATGTAAACAAACCACAGATTTTGACTATATGTCTGTTCAACAATAATTCACCTCTTTCATATTAAATGCACCCACACTTATTATATATCATTTTGTTCAGGGGAAACAGGACTTTCATTTAACATCAAATATTTAGGTATGGAACATAACGTAATATGAATAAAATATAAAAAAATGAGAGAAAATATGATTTTTTTAAAATTTTCTTAGTTCTATGTGACATTCTAACTGTGAATGTCATAATACTGTTTGCTTTTACTGCAATAAAATACACATATTTGTATTCAGCAATGTCTCACGTGTAAAACAGTACCCCCTATGTACAGGTTTTATGGTGTTTTGGGAAGTTACAGGGTCAAATATAGCATGTTACACTTTTCAGTTTTTTCACATTGAAATTTGCCAGTTTGGTTACGTTGCCTTTGAGACTGTATGGTAGCCCAGGAATGAGAATTACCCCCATGATGGCATACCATTTGCAAAAGTAGACAACCCAAGGTATTGCAAATGGGGTATGTCCAGTCTTTTTTAGTAGCCACTTGGTCACAAACACTAGCCAAAGTTAACGTTAATATTTGTTTGTGTGTGAAAAATGCAAAAAACTAATTTGAAAGCCAATTTTGGCCAGTGTTTGTGACTAAGTGGCTACTAAAAAAGACTGAACATACCCCATTTGCAATACCTTGGGTTGTCTACTTTTGCAAATGGTATGCCATTATGGAGGTAATTCTTATTTCTGGGCTACTATACGGTCTCAAAGCCAACGTAACCAATCTGGCGAATTTCATTGTGAAAAAACTGAAACGCAAGCCTTATATTTGACTCTGTAACTTTTGAAAACACCATAAAACCTGTACATGAGGGGTACTGTTATACTCAGGAGACTTTGCTGAACACAAATATTTGTGTTTCAAAACAGTAAAAAGTATGACAGCAAAAATATCGTCAGTGTAAGTGCCGTTTGTGTGCGAAAAATGCAATAAATTTCACTTTCCCTGACGATATCATTGTTGTAATAAATTTTACGGTTTTGAAACACAAATATTTGTATTCAGCGATGTCTCCCGAGTAAAACAGTACCCCCCATGTACAGGTTTTATAGTGTCTTGGAAAGTTATAGGGTTAAATATAGTGCTAGCAAATTAAATTCCCTATACTTTCGGCCTGGGTTGTTAGGCAGGTCCCGCTAATTGTAATTAATAAAAGGACCTAATTATGTAAAATTATTACATAAATATATATGTAAAATTATTATATATACACGTGTGTATATATATGTATATATATGTATATAATTTTTTTACTATTATTTTTTATTTATATATAGTTATACATATAGTGATGTATACGTATATACTTGGGTATATACATATATATATTATTTTGTTCTACGTGTATTTTGAGATATATATATATATATATATATATTAATATCAAAATACAGTTAGAACGAAATTACACACATATATATTTTTAAATTTTTTTTTTTAATTTTTTTTTTACGTATTTACATATTTTTTATTATAATATATATATATATATATATATATATAATTATAATTATGTATATATTTAATCAATATCCTTCTACGTGTATTTTGATATTAATATATATATATAATTATATATATTATATATATATATATAAATATTAAAATACACTTAGTGTATGTGTAAATGTGTGCATATATATATATATATATATATATATATTATATATAGATCATATATAATATATATATAAATGATGTAAGTGTATTTTATTTTTAACTTTAATTTTTATTGTTTTTTACTTTAAGGGGTTAATAGGGGAGGAGAGGGGCAGAGACAGTGTCAGCCAGTGATTTTACATCACTGGCTGACACACAGGATCAGTGATCACAGTGACAGGCTGTCACTGTGATCACCTCCTGCAGATCGCGGTAATTGGCCACAGGGGGAGTGCCTGGGTGGCCAGGCATGCCCCCCACCGCGATCTGCAGGGGGATCCTGATTGGAGTTACTATGGGTCAGCCAATAGGCTGACACATAGTAACTCTGATCGCAGTGACAGGCTGTCACTGCGATCAGATCGCAGTCACTGACCGCAGGGGGACTGCCTGGAGGGCCAGGCATGTCCCCCGACCGCGATCTGCACAGTGAAAACGCGGCCGGCTCCATGTGTCAGCCGATTTTAAAATCGGCTGACACATGGTAAATACCGATCGCAGTGACAGCCTGTCACTGCGATCAGAAGCTGCAGACCGCGGTCCCCAGGCACAGGGGGGCTGCCTGGGGGGCCAGGCATGCCCCCCGACCGCGATCTGCAGCGGCCATGTGCCGCCGGCCACGTGGGGCTGAAGACCGCCCAGGACGTACCATGCCGTCCTGCGGCGTTTAGAGCCGCCCAAATAAGGACGGCATGGTACGTCCTGCGGTCTTAAGGGGTTAAAATCAGCCTTTTCATTGTATTTATGTCTAAATTAAAAACGAACATCAATATCCTAATCAGGATGTTTTAGGGCAATTAAGGTCATATATTCACGGTGTATTAATTTTCTTAAACCATAGTTAAGGTGCTTTGGTATATGTAAGCTTGTTAAATAAGATTATTTTACGCCCACTTCTGTCTCCTGCATCTCATGTTCCTAATTACACTAGGCTGTATTTAAATTAGATGTCAAGTTAAGTTAGTTTATCTTCCCTCTGGTTAAAGTTCATACAATTACCATCTCTGATTACAACGGTGCCTTCTTGCTTAAATACGCCACTTCATTTTAAGAGGTCTCAGCTTATTTATTATACTACATTGGGCGCTCAGTTATAGTTGACTTCTTCTAAAAGCAGTAATGATTAGGGTGCCTATTAAGCTTACCGTGTTCCCATTTTTAGCATTTGCCGGGCAGCCAGTCTATCGTTGGCCCTTTATAGCATGTTGTTATACATTTTCATGAACATTTCTGATTAAGCGCTAAGGTGGTTACCCCAGCACACATTACAAGTTACAGGGAGTACCGGCAGTTACATTCTTTCTACGTCTAGTGTCCGTTCACTTAAAGTCATATGTTTAACCATTTGTATGCTTACAGCGGCCGGTAATGGAGACACTCTCATACAATCTTTTTCGTTTATTTTATGCAAACTGTCGTTTATTTTTAAATGAACCTTCATCGTTATATTTCTTATGGTATCATATAAACTATCAAGTAGTACCACGCTGGTTTTTCGCTCCGTCATAGCAGTAATAGTTCATTCCGTTTAAACAGCACTGATATAATCCTTCATTATTATGTTCTTTTCCTGTACCTTTGTCCATATACATACACAAATGTAACGTGTACAATGACAGG